>NC_052133.2:19795472-19881813 GCF_016086655.4 Lepeophtheirus salmonis | reverse complement strand
AAATGATTCTAGCTAGTGCAAAAAAGTGACTTCTTCTCGTCTTATCAATCTGTGATGACTATATCAACATAAATAAATTAATGAATATACTTAGTTGTACTTCAGTGAAAAATTGTTCATTTAACAAATATGCAAAGGTTACTACTGAAACGTATATAGTTTCCTTATATGACACAATTCAACTTGTTCAAGTCGATCCATACAAAGCCAAAGAATAATTTGAAAAATCTTATTCCTGAAAGTAGATAAATATGATTTGCAAATGGAGAAAATTATTGGGGAATCTCCCTGCTATATAACTTTCTCTAGAGGGTCTTCAACACAAGCAAGAAATAGTATTTATATTGTCGGATATATATCTAATCATTATCCAATAACTTGCTATGTCTGCACATCTCTACAAATATATAACTATGATATGACCTCAAATCAGGTAAAATAATAAAAGTAAATACTCAGCTACCGTTAGATATCATAATACTTTCAACTACAAATGAACGTTCAAGTCTTTTAGCAATGATCAGAGATTTCTATTATGTCAATAGTTTTGTTTACACCATGTGTTGTCATATTCTAGAATCACTTTACTTTTAGTTGAGGGTATTATTATAGTTTTTAATAGATAATAGTAATTGAGCATTTA
This sequence comes from Lepeophtheirus salmonis, assembly GCF_016086655.4. NCBI lineage: Eukaryota > Metazoa > Arthropoda > Copepoda > Siphonostomatoida > Caligidae > Lepeophtheirus > Lepeophtheirus salmonis. The sequence goes on along the minus strand of NC_052133.2, from coordinate 19,881,170 downwards.
CCCTGTATTTTATCCAATATCCTATGAAAAACCATCAACAACCTGTAAATCTAGTCACTTTTTTCTACCTATATTCCTAAAATATCGATAAATTTTTCAACGTTATGGTGAAGAATTCTGCGTTGCTTACTGAAGATAAAATATTTGCCATCATCAATACAACAACAAAAACATTGCCAAACTGCATTCGAACTAACAGATGATTGTACTTCCAATATTATATTTTATCATTACATACGAGATAAAAACTATTTTTATACTTATGTAAAAAAAAATATATGCAAAATGAATGTCGAAAGTAATATAAATTAAGTTTTAATTTGTCTGGGTATAAAATGAAATTATTAAGTTAAAGGATAAATATAATTTAGGATAAGTTAAGAAATTGACTAATTTAAGATTGTGATAAATTGTTACGAGCTCGATAAATTTATCAATGTTCATAAATCATACTAGTCATTTCTCCTTTCTGTAGTTAAAGGAAAAGGAGAAAGTTAGCCTTCTTGTGTACGCGCGATATTTTTGTTTCCTTTCCAGTAGTTCTTGTATTCCTTGTGACAGGTCTAAATAATAATGATTCCTGTACTCTCTCAGAAGAATTATGGCCTGATTTATCCATCATATTAGAACTGTTTTTCAATATACTTTTATCTTATATACACTTGAGCTTTAATTCTTACGTTCTCGCAGTTGAACTTGTTTTGGCACTGCAATTGAGCTCTTTTAAATCTTAATTTAATTAGACAACCATCAATAGGGACATTCTGAAGAATCATATAAGGGTTGGCCACAATTTCCACTACATAATCTCCATCCCTCTTTATAACTCTGATATTTATCCTTAGCCACTGTGTCTGACGGATTTTTTTAGGATAATGACCAGTTATTTCGCCAAATTGTTTCAATCACTCAACTGTCTTGATTTTATTGATACGTTTAAAAGTACTAATCAACGTTATAGTAACTTTATTTTTCTTGTTAAAATTTATTTTATCAATTCCCTTCAAGTTTTAAATTAACATCTATGGCCATACCCCCGTCACTTTTCATGGAATAAGGGTGTACTTCTTTTAAGTCATCTAACCGTCCTCTAACATCAATTGGATACTTAAAGTAAAAATATGCCTGTCAAAAACCAAATCTAGGGTTAGCACCCGCTAATTCGTGTTCTTTACAACCAAATTTAATAGCAATGTTACAAACATTGACATGCCGAAAATTGTCTTATCTAAAAGGTAATTCCTCTTTATCTTCAATGAGAAACACAAAAGTCTCCCATATAAATCTTTTATTACTGTGCAAGTTAATTAATTTTCCTTCCTTAGATTTTTCATTTACTTGCGTACCCAACGCTCTTGAATAAAGTGCGCAAGGCCTGCATCCCTTTCTGAGTTAATTTCTTTGCCGGGCGGTTCTTTCGAAGGTAGGTATAGATTAGCCATATTCTTCTGCTAAGACAGCTCAGAGTCAAGAAGAAGCCGGTTACCCCAAGAGTAATGACGTCACCCAAGGGAAGGTATGATATAACAACATAGTTATTAATTAATCAGTCAATTATAGCCCACAAGGCAACCGATACGGACTAATTAACCAAAAAAAGGGAAGCTCACTTACTATTAATTGTGCAGAGTTAAGAAAACGTGAGAACACAACATTAAAACTATGATCAATACAATATTAAAAACTCAACTATAAACACACATTTTCTTTAATACATATTCAAACTTCTTTTTTCTCTCATACCCCTTTTTTTTTGTCTACTGAAGGCAATAACTCTGTCTTTTCTTTATGTTATACAAAATCTGCAACAAATTTTTATACCTTTGTAAACATCAACGAGGAAAAACAAACCCTTCAGCATTAAGTAGAATAAACGACGTATATAATTTAGGGTTCAATCCTATTAATAATATATCAAAGAAAAAGAAAATATACAAGAATATGTTTATGTAAATTGTTTGTCTATATATCCAACATATAACTTTTCTTTGATAAGTCCAATGCAAAGACTACAAAATCCGAAATAAAAATACACAGATTTAAAAAAGAATATAGAGGAATATAATAAATGAGATATGAGTGAGAGCAAACAACCACATAGTTATAAAACGTATTTTTTGAAACATTATATATTTATTCTACATATATTAATGCTATGTATATGTACTAGGTATCTCTTTTGGGATCACGGGATTTCTTGGGGCTTACACATACAGGAAATTCCCAAGAAATCCTGGATTTTTTTTTCTAATATTCATAAGTAGGAAGGGTTGTTTATTTATGAAAATGAGCAAATACTATTTTAGACCAACTTTATGCACACATATCTTTTTAGTATTATGGTGAAAAAATCGGGAACCGAGAGGCTTGTGAGGCCACTTTTGACTACAGCAATGAAAAAAAAAACATCTCTTCCGTTGCAAGACTCTTTTGGACTCTCTTTGGACACTTTTGGGCCCCTAAAGCCCTGATGCCGACCTCCTCGACTACACCTTTTGGGTGCATGTCGATGAGAAGGACTGTAATATCCAAACACTAAGGTCTTCAATGCCACTGTCAGGCAGCACTGGAAACCCATATCAGAGGACTACATCGTCAGTGGGTGCTAGGCCTTCTGCTGCTATCTAAAAGCCATCATTGCCCCTAAGGGAGGCTACATTAAGGATTAAGCAAGCCCAGAGACACATCTATTTATAGTATTAATTTTGTTAAAATTATATTACTTAATTGATTATGTCATATTGAAGTTTGAAATTTAAAGTAGTCAGATTTTAATGGATCACTCGATAACTTACCGAGAGACAAGATACAGTTTCAAGAAGTCATATGTATGATATGTGTATGAAAAAAGAAACCAGTAACTTTTATTGCCCCGTTTCGTCTTACGGATCAAAATGAAACGTTTTCAACTTTAACCGAGAAAAAATAAATCTTATTAATACTTTTCAAATTTCAATTTCTTTGCTTTTCCTTAATAAAAAAATAGTCTTTTGTGTCATTTAATTTGGCCAAACTGACTAATGAACAAATATTGTTTTTCATGTAATTTTGACTAAATGATATTTTATACTATATAAAGTTCAAGAAAAACTTATAGCCCCAATATTATATTGATAAGCATTCTTACGTAGACTAATTATATCCATTTTGTTTGGACACATAGCCAAATTAAAATTACTATAATTGCAGAATATATAGATTTAGACAAATGAAGATAAACCGAAATATTTTAGCACAACAACGTTATACAAGACTACAAGGATCCTACAAAGACATGTATAAGAACAAGACTAAATTTTTGGACAAACAAATGCAGATATGTTTTAAATGGTGAGAAAATACATAAATGAGAAATTATTTTGGGGTTTCCTTAAATAATCCAAGAGTTATTTAATATTTATACTCATTGTAATAGAGTTTTTGTCAAAAAAAGAAAAATATATTGCTTTCTAGTGAATTTTTACTCAAAATATGTAATTACGTAGTATAATAACTTTTTAACGAATTGTAAATTAATTTTTAATTAAGAAGTTTTTGTACAAAATTTAAGTTTTAGTTGATCTATTTACCAAATCATCCTGAAATTCCGAATATGGGTCTCTATATAAAGATATTAAATTTTATAATTACCAAAACTTGCCATTATTTAGTCAATGGATATTAATTAAAAAATCTAAGCAAAGTTTTAATAAAAGTAAGTAGTGAGATGGAAAAACCATTGAAGCTTGAACAATAAAATGTTCCTTAAACTTAAAATTAGGTTTTTGTCAATTAAACAGAAGTGGCCATGGTAATTGTGATATTGATGAAGAAATTACAGCATAAAATAAATAATTATCTATCTTTTTTGAAGACAATTTTTTTAAATTGAAATATAAGGTCTATTCTATAAGTTCAGCTATAATATAAAGCATTTGAAGAAAAATATTATAAGATATTAGCATCTAAGTAAGGTCCTTCATTTTACTCAATTTTTTGGTGGTTATATACACTTTTTATTAAATATAATTTAGCATTTCGAACGGGGAAAACTAATCGAAAATATTATCACATAAGTATATAAAATAAAATTTTACGACAAAAAAAAAAAATCCGTACGAAAACTGCTTTACAAATATTGTATTTTGTAGAAAGCAAGAATGATCTTATTTCACATTAAACTTTGATTACAAATTTAAAAGCTTATGTCAGAGCCAGAGACAATTTTAAAACTTTATATTATTTGAAAAGTCATTATGACAATCAACTTTGACAAAGTAAGGATTTCCCTTATACATAACAGGTAGTGAAGAAGTCTTGTACCCCTTGCATGCTGTACTAAATTTTAATCTGAATGAAGTCAAATGAACTCGGAAATGTTAGAAAGCAAAGAGAGATTATTTAATATAAATATATGAAAATTATATGTAAACTAGCATCCTCCAATTGGGACCGGAATGTCGTGCTCCAATGTGAGATTTAGCTTCGGTTCGTCTTCTTCCACTTCTTATTTGCAGATGACTTAAGGTTGGTAATGTTGCTTTGGTGGAGTTGGCAGGCTTTTGACTCCACATACCTGCATTTGTCATAGTCCAGCGGGTTAGATGTCCTGTGTCTAGTGTGGTATGAAGTTGATTTTGAAGTAATTAAGAAAACTCTTTCAATACTCTATACGGAAATATTAATGCTTTTGAGTCAAGAATGGCCTGTCTTCAAACTTCTTTGACTCCTCCCCAGCCTCAAACTTGGCCCTCTTTGATGCCGGAAACCGGTTTAAGAACTTATTTTATGCAAATTCGGCAATGGGCATGGCTGGGTACGCCTCAAAAAGTGTTGGGAAGTTTTGGGGGTTTGCTTGACTTGCTTATCTCCTCGATGATCTCCTCCTTGTTGCCGTACTTATCTTCCAGGCACTTGTTGGCGGGAAAGATAGTGTGGAAGTTGACCCCGAACTACTTGACGATGCTTGAAGTTCATGGATGTCGCAGATCAAAGTTGCAATTTCTAACCGTTTTGTTTCCATCTTTTACCAGAAGGGATATATATTTGTTTGCAAAATATTATGTGAAATAAAGATTTTTATTAATGGGCATAACTATGTGACTATTTTCTTTTATTATAAGTCATAAAGAGTTTTATCACTTAATTTTATTTGCAATTTCAATTTTCCTTTCCTTCAAATCCTAAAATGCATATTTTTTACTAATATATTTTAGTAACTCTTTATTCATGCTTGAAAGACTTAATAATATATATGTGTGTTAATATAAATACACATATACACACATTTATACCCGGTCAGTATTAGCATGATCGTGGATTGGTATAAAGATGAATATGTGGGGTCCTTTTTTTACCTTTTTAAAATTTTGAAATTGAAAAATTATTTTTGCTTAAAAAAATGTAAGATCCAATATTGTATTTCAAATTATCTTTAAAAAAAGTACGTTCTTTTCCTGTAAATATAGTCTTTAATAATAAAAAATGTTCACAATTTTACCACTACCTCAATGCCATGTACATACCATGACTTTTCGCAGATTTTTTTATATGGTATTATTATTTTATTCATTGTTCTCTTGAGGGAAGAAGAAATATTTTTATTTCCATTTAATTCTTTTTCAATTTCTTTCCTTCAAATACTTCTTCATACTTAATTATTTATATATATATGTCTGAAAGTTCAAAAATTCCTCCAAAAAACAGCAAGAATAAGACTCATTTGATCTACATTTAAACAAATGAATATAACGAATAAACTGTAAACTTCTAGTCTTTTTAACTTGTAATGCTTAAATATGGTGTTTTCCATAATAGCCTTATATGGATGGCACATTCTTTTTTCCTTACTTTTTTGACCAATTATGGGCTATTATTCTACCAACACATACTTTTACCACAAGGACATTTTTATTGCATATTTCAATCTCTTTTCTTAAACGAGAAATGAAAGAGCTAATCAATTACCTATTTATTCCTCAACTGTTGAACAATTATTCATATAATAATAGTATTATTCACAGCTTAACTCTTCCTTAGACTTTTTCTTGCTTAAAGGGACATCAATTTTCAATCTTTGTCACTTTTTAATGAAAATCAACTACATGTAAATAAAATAGTCAAAAATTACAAAATTAATATATCAACCATTCGTGGAATATTCAATAATTAAATTATTCTCATTAAAAATACATTAAATGCTTTTTCTCATTTTTTTATGAAAGCTTGAACAATTTTCTTTCTATATCTATATGTTACTACTTTTACAAAACATAACTAATTGCATGTTTAGATCAAAGTGTCAAGTCCTACTAAAATTCCATACCTGATATTCTTTTGAATTCTGTTATCAATTTAGGTTCTATAATAGTAATTTTAATAAAATTATACCATAAAGTGTATTTTATGCGCAAATAAAATAAAGATATTTGAGTCCCCAAAAAAATTAAAAAGAACTTTTATATGATCATTGATACTTTAGTTTTTTATTTCTTTGTTTCATCTTTTAATAATAGATACATTTTTGATAGATCATAAAAAATATTTATAATATTCCATAGAACAACAACGTACGCGACATTCCAGAGAAAATACGTGTCGCAGATGTTAGAAACTATAAAAATATTTATAGGTAATCATTTAATATTATATCTATTATTAAATATATTTGCAACAAAATTAAAAATTAAAATAGGGCTTATAAGATTTTTCATGATATATTTTACCTTATATTTGAATAAAAATATTGTACAACCTATATACGTATAATTATTGTTGGAGTAGTACTGAAATATGGGTTTTTGTTTTGTTTTTCTTTTGAGACATCTGCTTTTCAAAATTTGCATTTAAAAAGTATATACTTTATAATACTTCATTTCCATAACTTTTTTTGCAATTTTAATTTTTCAAGTATATAATGATGGTAAACATAAATGAAAGATACTTTTTCCAATTAGCGTGATATCATAGTAAATTAACTTTTTGTACTCTACCTACTTCTGCATAAATTTTTACTTCATAATTATTAATTGCAAGTTGCACAATTTTCATTGGATCACTTCATGCAATTAAGTAGGGTGCTGAAAAGTTTGATGTAAACATTAGGGCTCGATTGAATTACAGATTAGGGCAGCAAAACATGGACTCGAGAGATGGATTTAGAAATACCTCGATAATTTTATATTTTGAATAATTGGCAAAAAAAACTCCGTGCAGGAGTTGATGACAAACTCCACTGAGAAGTGGTCCCATGCAGGCACTATGAAGGACTTGAGTGAGTCTACATTTGGGTGTGAGATCCCGTTGGTTTCTCCCTCCAAAGTTCACCATATAGAAAATTCCAGTGGTTTCAAATCGGATCAGGAAGAGTGCCATATCTCTTTGGACCAGAATGGAGCTATTGTATTTGTGTAGAACTTTTGGCACTTGGCGGACGTGTGAGAGGGGGCACCGTCCTGAGTCAACACGTACTTACCCTCCAGGTAGTTGGTCTTCAGCAGTGACCAGATGGTATACCTAAGCACTTTATATTAGACCTCCAGCCTTGAAAAAAAAAAACCCAGAGGCATCTTCATTCCATCAGATGTTTCAATACCGAGCTGGTGTGGTAAACCCCTTATACCTCTTGTTTTGTTTCCAACACCCAGCAGTCGTTCCGGTGGTTGTGAAATTGATCAACAGTGAAAAACTTCTTGTCCAAGAAAATTTTCACAATTGACCCATTTGCTTTGATCCGTACGAAAATTTTCTAGCACCTCTCGAGCCTCCTGGCTTCATGCCGTCTGTCAAAAGGTGGAATAGGGTACTTGGGAAAGAAGCTGATCCCAATTTTGTGCTTTATAGCCCTCTTGATGGTCCTAGGAGCCATAGAGAAGTCTTTGGCAAGGCATTTCATCAACTTGGTGGTATCCTCCAAACTTAACACACACTTCGTATTCCTCTTTCAATTATTTCCTCCACTTCCTGAAATCCTGGAAAGGTCTTTTCCATTTTTTTTATCTTGTCCAACTTAAAACCAGGCTCCTAAAAAAAACAAAACAAAAAATCCGTAATCTTTATCACCTCAACTCCAGTATCTAGGAGATCTGATATGCTCTACTCAAAATGTATGTATTCGGATGGGTAAAACGTAGAAAAACAAAGAAACTTCTTAAGATTAAAAAGGAGAAACAGTTGGTGTTATTGATCTTTTTGTTCATATTTACATAGATCTTTATGCTGTTGTCCCTTTTAACTTTGCTCTGAATTATGAATTCCCGCCTACTTTGGCAGTAACTTTTTAAAATGTATAATAGAATTACTATGTATGTGTATTTAAATTATAATTATAAAATCATTTCTGTGCAGTAATGCTATTTTCAATGTTGAACGTTCTCTATTTTGTAGCAAAAATGTAATGTCTTCCCTCCTCCTAAAAAGAATCATATAACAGTAAAAGGATCTTAATTCTGTAGTACAACAAGTCTTGCTCCTTCTCATTTTCTCTACAAAATGCCTACATCAAGGTATGGAACTATATATTTGATCTACAAATTATTGCCTTTGAAAAAAATAGAAAATTTCGTCAAAACAATAGTTAGATTAAAAAAGAGTGCTTCAAAAAAAGCAAAGTTATTAAAATGTTTAATTGAAGAGTTAAATTGATTAAGTTGTTATGTATTTATTACAGCAAATTAACAAATTATTTTTTAAAAAAAAGGAGGGGGGGGAGAAGGTTTTTTTTCTATTGAGTCGAAATCTCAATTACACAAAGATTTTCACTGTATTTGTTTGGTAGCTGCCAATTTTTTGCTTAATTCAGTGTTCTGAACGTTGATTAGTCGAAATTCAAATATTTATTTTTAACTGGCAACCGATTTGGGCCCTCTTTTGTAGTTTTTTTATTGAAACAGAAATTGCAATATATAATAAAGATAACGACGTGGTAGAAAAAATGAAATTAAAACTATAATATTATCACAAATCAAATAATATATATTTTAGTTAAATTAAGTTTAGTTTCACACACGATTTAATTATTTATTATTGATCCATAATTACTTACTGTGATATAAAGATACGTTATCTTGCCACATTGATATAATCAATATGACACAAACTTGCATGTTTTTTTTTTAGCTTTACATAAGAAAGCAAAAAAACATCTCAATATCACTTCTATAAACCTAATTATATTTCAAAATTAATTTTCGTATAATGTAGCTTCATTCTTCCCTACTTGTTTTTCATGCTATGAATAATTTGATCATAAAAACATTTCTGAGATTGTTGCTATAAAATACGAATAATCATATATATATATATATATATTTACAATCATTCAACAATAATAGGTACTGTAAAAAGTTCTTAGCTCTCTTTCGCTTTATTTTGACAATAAAATAACTGTATTTAAGATTATCCGATTTAGATTTAGACACTGTTTTGCTCAATAACTTTTTTCTATTTTGAAGGCAATTTTATAATTTCGCGAATGAAGAAGTATTCGACCCTATTGCTAAAAAAACTTGACCAGCTCAATTTCACAAGCCTCTCTTGAAGTTAGTTTTGTGCCATCAAGAAAATTTTGCGAATGTTTGAAAATGTAATAATTGCTAGGTACCAGGTCTGGAATATGCGGCCGGTGTGATATAACCTTGTATACAAGCTCTCGGCGTTGTTAAAGATGTGTGTTGCCTGGTGTTGCCTTTATAGAATACAACACCCTTTCTATTGCCCAATTCTTACCGCTTCTGGTCAATCGCTTTCTTCAATTTCGTCAGTTTTAACAATATAAATCCGAATTGAGTGGTATCTTCGATGTGAGCAGTTTATAGCGGATGATTCCTTTCCAATCCGATCTTACACAAAGCTTAACCTGCTTGGCTGTTAATCTGGGATTGGCGACGGTTTGAACCACTTCATCTTGCTTTGACTATTATCTTTTTCGGCTGTTGTTCTCGTAAGTGAAGCATTTTTCATCGCCAGTCAACATATTGCTTCAAAAATGGATCGATTTCGTTACGTTTCGGCAAAGAGTCGCAAACATCAATTTTATCCAAAAGGTTATTTTGCGTCCATTCTGTGGCACCCATAAATCGAGCATCTTCTTAAGACAATTCTTATGCAAATGGCTCCAAATGGTTTTTTGATAATATTGAGTTCCTGGAAATTGGAATTAGTGCTCATATGCCGGACCAACACGATAATTACTATATATTTTATCGACCTTTTTGATGATTGGACTATCAGACTGTGCCTCATCTTCGACGTACGTATTACCAGAATAGAATTGTTAGAACCACTGCTTTGCTGTTGTATTCGATATATTCTCTTGGCTCCATAAACTACACCTTGTTCCTAGTGATCCTGAACAATGCATTAAATTTTCTTTTTGTTTACTTCGATTTTGGTCGTTTTTATGTAATGTATTAATTGTGAGATAAAGCTCGATTAAGACATTGAACGAAAAACGCTCATAAATTTTTAGTTAACCTTATATAATGAAGAAAAAATTACTGGCGAAAAATATTAGAACTTTAGAACATAAAGCAAATTTATTATATATTTATTTTTTAAATCTCATTTTTGTCTATGGGATTTTTATGGAAAGCCTACGTGGATATATAGGGGAATACAAACTCATGAATTTGTTATGCGATAAATGACAAAATGTATATTTTTATACATAGAAAAAAGTGTAGCTCTTATATGAAGAAAAAAACATATAACATAATTGTAAGAAGACCCTAGTTATTTTTTTAGCATTTCATTATGTAAATATACACAATTATTAACTTTGTTAATCTCTAAATCTATGATGTAAAATGCTTTTTATTATTAGATAATAGTAATATTTCTATTAAATATTATAAGGGATATTTGTGGTTAATTGGATCTAATAAGTCAATTAGTTATTATTATTTATAACAATAATTGAATTTAATATTTTTCTATTTATGTTATCAAAATATTATCAATTACTGCAGGATAGAAATTCAATTTTTCAATATTTGTACTTATATACAGGGGTTGTCACGATGCCTATATTCTCGTGTTGGTTCTGGTACCAATTCAGTATTGATATTTTGCTATATTTCGATATTATCTAGATAAAAATATACGACAAATTTTAGAGCAATTAACATACACTTACAATACGTTTTTTCGAGGAAAAAAAATTAAAAATCTAGAGCTGTTCACAAAAAATTATTTTTTTTGGAAAAAAAAATATTTATTTGCATAGTTATTCACAAAAAAAATTCTCCAAATAATAAAGTTTTTGCATGGGTGCATGATAAACCTGAATGAACATCTTCATTTTTTTTTTTGGGGGGGGGGGCTACAGTCCTTCCAATGCCAAAGGCCTACACACGCCCCTGCATTATTTTGCATTTTATTCGTGACTTTGCAGGCTTGAGGGTATGAAATAATTCTATTTCAGGCCAATTAGGTGACAAAAGCCACATTTAAGAGTATAGGAATCCTAATAATTAAAAATCTACAAAATTTCAACAACAATGCATTTAATACTATACAAATTTCTGAACAAAATATGGCCCTGACAGAATCTATAAATACTTTCTTGACGGAGGTAATTGATATCATTTTGTAAGAATATTTAAGAAACTTATTATACAGCATACGGTGAAGGTTACACAAAAAGTCAAAAAATGTTGCACATTGCAAACTTTTGATTAATAGCAAAAGAAGAAGATTGTTAATTTTTTAGGGAAAATTATTTTAGGCAGAAGTTAGTTCCTTATCAAGTGACCATTCAAGTTTTCTATGTATTGTAACAGATTAAATATAATAAAATTTATGTCATAGATGGCTGAGAAGTATAAGGGGTCATACATTTATGTGGTACCGGACAGACGTACAATCTTTGATGACCCTCCCCCTGTTTATGTTTATACAAAACTTGATACCACCTTCCAATTGAACGTTCTTAGTTTTTAGATCCACCCCTGTATATATTTGTAAATAAAATATATTGTTTATCTTGAAAAGCATTGATCAAATAATTCTAAAGATTGGTGTTTTAGAAACAAAAATATGTTATGATAATTAATTTGTTTAAATTACCTTTTTTTATTAAAAAATACCTATAATTTTTTGGTATTGACAGTAGTGGACTCTGTAAAATCCCATGTAGCCTTTCCCATCCCCTCATCCTCAAAAAATCTTTGAATTGGTAACCCCTTCCCCCTCAACTCGACGTCAATATTGTATGACCCTTATAGATAATATAAATTCACCTTTTAGAACCTGTCAGAACTTTAAATAATCGATAATATAATATAATTTACAACTAAAACAATGAGGAACTAACTATATTATTACAAAATATTGATCCTTCAAAAAAAATTACTTTTACTTCTCAATATCAGTTTTTATCCAATATCTTCAATAAAAATTATTGACTTTTTTTTATAATAATCTGCACTTTGTTTTACAATTGTAATGCACTTTTGGTAGCTGTACTTTTTAATGTTCAAAAAAAGGTACTGTTGCTAAAGTATTTGGCCTCCTCTACACATTAATTTGTCAACTTTTAACAATTATTCATTCGAATAATCAATTAGTACGCCCTAACTTTTCGAACGTCTAGTAAAAGTTTAATTATTGCATTATACTTTCTATAATTACGAGTATACTGTAAATTCAGTTTTTTACAACTTTTAAGTAATCTCTTTTTGTAACGACATATCACAATCACTAATACGAAATGGGTACCCAAAAATTTGCTGCAGCATAAATAAATTACAAAAATGGGATTTAAATGGAATTAAGAAGGACAACTCAGAACCAATTTGGGATTTGCTTAAATACTATAATTAGATATATTTTTTATTCAATATGTCATCCTTCACGAGTAATAACGACTTCAACTTGGCAAACATATGGGCAGCTCTTGGCTATGCCCATGGGGTACAACGTTTTCATTATGGCAGCTCGGAGGGCAGCAATAATTGACCAAAATATAATTATGAAATATTAGGATGTATGTTTATACAGGTTTTTTTAAATGTTAATTTTCCTTTAATTGATGAGATGGATTTGCACTGATTCAATATAAGTAAGCATTATAGTATTAAATTTACTCCATCTGAATCTTATGGTAAATCCATATACTTAAAGTATATTTCTTTCTCTAGGAATGACTAGGGCACAAACGTACGCACATTGAGTTTAAAAGAATAATTTATCCCAATCGCGTTGTCCACTGAGCTACGTTGATTCAATGTTTTTTTAAAAAAGGTAATACATTATTAACCAAATCTAAATGAACCGATTGACAATGTTTACAGATAAATTTTGAACGTTTTAATTATGTTAACAAAATGTATAAAGGTTATTTAATATTACTACTTTTGGTATTGATGACATTTCCCGAACGCCATTTAAACAATTTACATGGTTCATCTGAGATTTGGTAACAACAAGGCTTAATATGGGCAAAAAGTTGTCCTTTCTGGTTTTATAAACTTCATAGTCCTTACCATACACAATTCCTTACATGAGAAAGCCAAGGAGGTCATATCTGGTAAAAAGAGAGGCAAACTATTCATGTCCCAATAGGGTTCTTGCACCAAGACTGCCCTTTCAATACGAAGTGTATCTTGTGGGAAGCTAAATTCTTTTTATAGGAAAGCTTTATGGACAAGTAGAAGTATATTTGTTTTCAAAGATTCTAAATAGACTTATTAGTTTATTTTTGCACCGTCTTAAATTCAATGTGTGTGAAGCATATTGGCTTCGTTTCTTCTAATCTTCTTCAGCTTCCAATTTGAGGAGGAAAATTTGATGTTATGTCAACTGATGCATCAATTCTTATATTAGTGGCAATATTTAGAATTAAAACTGGGGGAAAGGTTAAAAAAAAAAAACCTCCGGTATGATGTGTTAAAATAAATAAGACATTTAATCTTTTTTTAGATTTTCGTAAAAGATTGTCTTTGAGTTAACTTATCATATTACACTTTAATGTCTCAAAAAATAATTTAAATATACGACTACATCTTAAGATTTCATTTTACTTCTATTCTCACATGTTCTAAATAACTTATTTTATAATATATAAGTATTTAAATATTGTCAAGATTAAAAAGATTTAAAAAAAAAGAAGATAATAATGAGAAATTAGCCCTAATGAGGAAAATGCACTTTTTTTTCTTTATATTGCACATTTTATTTTCAAAAATATAAATAGTAAATAGGCATGTATGTCTATAACAGATTTGCATATTATAAAAGCTTTAATTTTTTTCATTTAAAAAAACAAAAAACAAACAGACTCTGAGTTGATTATTTTAAAATTCATATACCAATTCCTATAACATTTTTTATAATTCCTACTTAAACGACAATAACTTTTTTTACTTTAAAAAATACCTATTCATTTTTGTCAATATGACCTATTGGTAAGTAAAAACAACCTCGAAAAATGACATGATTATTTGATTAATGTTTGGAATGAAAGCAGCCGAACTGTTATGACATTTTTGTGTATATATTTGGTTAAGTCAAGCATCGTCGGGCACATTATGATAATCCAGTTATACTTGATATTATCACACAACAGATAATATAGAAGTGTTGAATTTGAACTGCAAATTATTAAAATCTCTATCTTTAAACTTTTGTTCCTCCAAAACTATTTTATCAATCGATTTGAAATTTGACAGGATTATTTAGAAAGGTGTTAAGATTACATAACAGTCTCTTTTGATATCCTAGGTTGAAGTACTAAAGAAATATTGTGACTTAACCATTAAGTGTCCCCTGACATTTTGAAACGTCTGACGATCCGTAACTTATGACTACATTCACTTCTAGACTATCGTAGTCATATTAGTTCTTCACAATTTTTAAAATGAATTAGTTGTAGTATAAATATATTTTATTTACTAACATGGTTTTTTATTCTATACTGTATTAATATATTGCTTAGTAATATTTTACTAAGCAAGTGTAGCTATACATTTTTATTTGTATATTATAGCCAAAATTTCTTATAAATTTTTAGACAAGAGCTTTGATGGGATCAAAGTATTCTTTTTGAAGACATTTTTTAATTGCATTCAAGATATGACTGTTTATAACATAATCAAATGCTTTGCCGAAGTCCGCAACTATAATTGCACCAAAAGTTTCTCTAAAAATTGTAAAAGAGTTTATCACACTGAATCTTACAAAAATTACAGATAAATTTGTCATCCCTTTATTGTTATTTGAACTCCCTTCGAAAAGCCGAAATGCTAAGAATCGAGTATTTGTACATGCTATTTGAAGTAGCAAAAGCTTGATTGTAGAAAAATTAATTATTGCAAAGCCCATCAGGGTAAAAAATCTTGGAACAATAATGATTGAAGCTACAGAAAGATATTCATCCTTTTTATTCAAGATTTCTAATATTGGTTTAATTTGATGGAGCGATGGTGGAGATCTCAAAAGATATTATCCCTCTTGCTCAAATAGAAGTTTATAGTTCCTCTGTCGATAGGTTTGCCATTATAGAAAATTTCAAAATAAATCAATTTCACATATTCTGTTGATTGTTGTTGTAGTTTTTTCCCAATAGTTTTTATTAATTTCATAATTTAGTACTTATCCATTTTAAAGGCTGTCATTTTGAAGTCATCTATTTAAATGATTTCAAAAGAGCATATATATATTTGAGTTTATTAATTTTATTTATCATTATATGTCTCAAATATCGGAATTGTTTTCATGGGGATTTTTCAGGAGACCTAATTATAAAATAAAATCTTTATTTATACGAGGTGTGTTGAAAAAGTAAAGTTACTTTTTTATTTTTAGGAAACAATCTTTATATATTCATCAATATTTAAATTGTCCCCTTCAAAGTAATCCCTATCAGATACAATATACTTGTGCCAACGCTTTTCCCAATCCTCGAAACACTTCTCATAAGCACTTTTCGGTCTACTCTTGAGCTCTTCGAACGATGCAGTTTTTATCTGATTAATTGTTGAAAAACTCCATCCTTTCGTAGGTCTCTCCAGCTTTGGGAACAAGAAAAAGACCAAATCTGGTGAATATGGTGGCTGAGGCATGATTTTGGTGTTGTTTTTGGCCAAAAAATACGACAATTCTTTTGGTCAAAATGAAGCTGTTTCGGGAAAAACTTCACTGACACTCTTTTTATCCCAAAACAATCGAAAAAAAAATTAAGGAACGAGCCAACCGATAATTCAATATCCTCAGCAACTTCTCTGATAGCGATTTGACGGTTTTTAAAAACAATTTTCTTCACAGTTTCAATATTTTCATCTTTTGTTGACGTGCTTGGGCCTATAGAGCGAGGCTAGTCCTTGACATCTTCCCAGCCACCTTGGAGGAGTTTTGTTTCACATGTAAAGATTTTTTTTTAAAGAACAGTTTCACCATATACCACTGTCAAATTTTTAAGTGTTCTGGAGCACTTAATTTAATTTGTTACACAAAAATTGATCCGTTTTTGTTCAAGAGTAAAAAATTGCCGAACACGCAAATATTTCTAACAGTTATGCCTCTCACAAACAAACTAAACATATTATATAGCTGACTCAGTAAATACAAGTTTGTGGTGAGTTTACTAACATAAAAAAGCGAGTATACTAAATATAACTTGTCCACGATCTTTAAAAAGTCATCTTTAACCTCGTATATGTTATGCATTTTATCTCTCTAGAGTTACTAAAAAACTAACGTGACGAACATGATAGTCTCGCTCAACTGCCTATCGTATTATCCATAAAGGCTTACGGTAACACAAATAAGGCACGTTGCAAATGAGAACTTCTAACTCAGTCAAACAGGGAGAAAAGGGTCACCCGAAGAAAGGCTTTGATCAAGCTAAAACATAAGCCCCCTGTGAAATATCTTGTCTGGTTCTTCTCAGATGAAAAATAATAATCTGTCGAACCTAGAAGCAAAACTTGAGTAACAGTAGATGGTTGGCAACACGGTCTTAAGACGTCCCTAGGATCATAAAGGTCAAGTACCCATAGCAAGTTATGGTTCTTGGCGTTGTTAGCAGTGAAGGTCAGGTTATGCCGTTCTTTAACTTCAAGGCATGAATCTCATCGCCAAAATCTACATCAGTGGTCTGTACACCAAAGTATTTACCAGGATCTGTAGCATCATGAATGACCAACCTTGATCTGGCAGGAAGACCCCGTCATACAAGCAAAATAACACTCAATTTTCTTGATTTTGATAATGTTATGTACGTCCTTCTGAGTTCTTCGCCTCATAACTTGCCAGAATGGAGCCCTTAGACTATTTTGTCTGATGTAATGATCAATGATAGCTGGAGTATTTATACAGCGAGAAGGTCAAGAAGGCGGTTGGACGTTAATTTAATTTGTTCAGTTAGTAAGGGTACTACAAGAAGGCTGTATAGTTGATTATGGAGTAATATTCAATGCTTCTAGCGGACAAAAAACATGGGTCGTTACAGGGTACAAGTATTGATCAAGTAGTCTTCAATTATCCACACGATTTATAGCATTCATTTGAATACAGAAGATGCATTTTCTCATAGGAAGAAAAATTGCATAAGTCACGAGAAGACATGGTAAAATAACGTCATCTCTAGTATTTAAAAGTAGATATTTTGTGAGTAGGAAAGTTTTTCCATAGTCAGGGAAATCTCCTCATCCTAACAGGCACTTTTTGTTACTCTGCTTACGTAAAATATTTTTATACTTACAAAATTAGGTTATTTATTCGCTCTCTATGCAAAATGTACTCCCAATAAAATGATGAGATCAAGTGAAAAAGTAATTTAAAACAATGTCATAAAAATATTTTAAGTAATGTGTAATAGTAATTTTTTTTTTACAAATGCCTTTTTTTGTTTTTAAAAAACATGTTTTTTTATTGCATCGTACTTTTTTCACAGTCGCGAATGAGTAAGCACTTCTATAGGGAGAGCGCTTATCCTTTTCACTATCATTAATATATGTGTATAACTAAAGCGTATAAATATTTTTCTCCCAAAACATACTTTATATTCAGTTGTAGAAACGTTCTCAAGAAAGAAAGTCTTCTCGTCATTTATTAAGGAGTAATACAAGGACTCTTTTACAAACATAAACATATCATAAACAAAAAAGTTTATTTAAATAAACGGTTGTTTTATTGACAACCTAAAAAAAGGAAGAAGAGGATAGGATATAACTAAAACCATGTTACAAAGGAATGTGGAACAAAAGCTTAAAAACTCATGAGAATGAACACTTTCTGTTGTACGACTTTAGCATTGTATTTTTTTTATTCACAAGATTATTCTGTGAGTTCATCGCCACTTTTGGGCTTCGAAGACTACTATCTAGGTAAGGATAATCGTATCTTATTTGAGCAACCCAATACATTTTGTCACTTAAATACCTTAAAAATTACGTATACACATTAATGATGTTGAAGGATGGGAATATTGCGCGGCGCTGAGTTTCATAACTACACCCTAGAGAGAAAGTCATAAAAAGTATGGTAATTTTGAATGTTGACATATTTGCAAACACAGATCAGTATAAATAATAATAATCCTTTCTCACTGATACGTTGAAACTTTACACATGAGGAAGAATAATTAATATTACTTACATAGACTTTTTTTTAAATTTACACTCACCGCAATTTAGACAATATTCCCACCTCTAGTGATACGCTTTGTCAAGCAGGTGCAGAGTAATAAATAACCTTAGTCAACATTTTTTTTTCCTTTGAAAATAAATTATGGGTTTCTCATTGCTTAAATCTCGATTAGAATGAAGGTACTCTTAATCACACCTAAACTTCTGCTCATGATTTTTCCAGAGAGCAAAATATCATAAACTCAATTCACTTTGATGTATAAAAAAATATATTAAAATATTTTTTCAAGCAAGAAATCTTTAAAAAAAATTTAAACATTAATTTTCTAATGTACTTTTATGAAGTTGTATATTGATGATTTTTATTATTGTGATCAAATATTATGAATATTTTAGCCTTTGAAATAAAGGGTCCACTTTTTGTCATTTCATATCCACTTACCAGACATTTATTTTACCCAAATCTTTCAAAGCAAGAACTAACACCAAATTATGTAGATGTTATAAAAACAAAAATTTTATAGAATATATGGTAAATGTCATTAACATGTTTTTTTTAGATACAAGCAAGTTTAAAGACAACAGAAAAATTGACATTATGCTGACTTGCGTTATTAGTAGTCAGGTGTCACGAGCTGAATTTTACTAAATGAGTATTTTCGAGTTTCTAAAAAATACTCAAGGAATTAGGATCTTTACTCGTTACTCGCTTGAATACTCGTTACTCGCCTGAATACTTGTTACTTCCTTGAATTTGCTTGAATACTCGATACACACTCTGTCTCATTAAAAAACTTGTCAATCAAAAAAATCATAATTTTTAAAGAACTAATGAAACTTGTCATTTAAAGATTTGTGTAGTTCTCTAGAGAACTCTGTATGTGTAATGAATATATTAGATATGTAAATATAAAAGGTTCTTATAATAATAATAATACTAGTACCCCAGAAGGACTATTATACATTTAATATAAGGTACTGATGACCACACAAAATTGTTTTCGTAATTAATCTTCCACAGATTAATTTAAAAATTAGTTTAACCTATTTGAATCGTGATCATCAGCGTAGTTCATCAGTTTATACAGTCAAACAAACAACATTTTACTATACTTTAATTATAATTTGTAACAAATATGTTTTTAATGGCATTGATGCTTATTTATATGAATGTATATTAATGATAATATATAGAAAAAATAGGCGGCTAAGTAATTCCAAGCGATGTAGGGTACTCCCGCTAGTCTTAAAAAATCAAACAAAGATTATTTTTCAAAGAAACTGGGATTATTAGTACATATTGCAAAAAAGTCAACACATTTTTACTCGTGAAACAACATAAGTTCTAAATTTTGCAAAGACAGGAAGTAAGTCTAAGAAGATTTACAATTTATAATGGGCTCGACAAAGAATCTCAAGTTTTTTTGACGAGTTCCGACTAATACTCTATTTTTTTTTGTCCTCGAGGTGAGTTTTTTTTGTTTACTTTTATTTACTGGATAAAACTCAAGTACCAATTTAAGATTGATGCTCGTGGTACATCACTAATAATTAGTTTAAATAGGACTTGCTTATTTCCATAATTAATTATGCATGGGGCAAGCAAATGGTAAAAGAAACATATTTTACAAAAATGAATTCAATGAACCAGTTTATTATTCAAATAAATTTTTACGTTTAGTAATAATAGTTATGGATATTAATTGATACAAAAAGTATTGACTCGGATAACTATTTAAATCAAACAAATTTCGATCAATGATAGTTATATAGAATGTCGACTTGCCTAGCTTTTAATCTAAATCAATAAAGTGGCGGTAGAGTTGATAAAATTGTCATAATTGAAATTGAGAAATCGTTTAAATCATAAAATGTACACCGTCGGAGTGTAAACGACTTTTTACTCTAATCCACGACTGGATGTTATGCGTACCATTAATAATTGAAAAGTATAATCACGCTATCTTTTTTTTTTTTTGCAAAATATTACAATTGATTACAAACTCCATTCGTATGGAGTAACCATCCCAATTCCACAATTTAAGCTAATTAAAAAAGTGTAAGATCATTTAATCTTGAATCCTAGATCTTTTTGACACTGTTGTGAATTGAGTTTTTCATTTCAATATTCTATCAACAAGTTTTGAGATTATTTATGGCCTTAGCCATCTTGTTCTGTTTTTTAATATAATTATTGATCGATTTAAAAATATATAATATTAATATCTACTATACTCGTAAGCAAATAAAAAATAGTTAATTATTGAAAGGCTGGCGTAGTTTATGACTACAGTAGATCTACTAATAAAAAAGTATTTGTTTATAAATAATATATTATTAGTGATATATGTACTTAAACCTGTCTGCAAACATGTATTGTTTATTTCGTATTCCCCAAATAACATAATTTATTTAAATAGATAGTTTTTAAGTTTCATACATAAAGTGTTTCATTCACTGATTTTTATTTTTGTTTCTCGTCTAAGATCTCTAATATGTAGAAGTTGCGCTAACTATCTATGCCGCTATTTTGACGCACTCTTTTAAGCAAACACGGCATTAATCAGCTGATTTTTTGTTTGATAGCTTGTTTAAACCTGCACCAGTCGAAAAAAAAGATAATTTGACGAATATGTTGTTCCAAATATTTGACAAAGGAACAGACCCCTGCGGGGAACCCACGTCAGTATGCCTACTTGGACGTGCTAAAGACAAGGTGAATTCCTAAGTCAACATGTTTGCCAATGGGAGGCCTTACATGTGGCAGAAGGACTAGAATTCCTACCACACGTCGAAAAAATTATAAAAGGGATATAAGACAATTTTGACGACTTTATCTTGCAGGACTTTTGGCCTTCAAACTCGCCGGATCTGAATCCGATGGATTTTTTGTCTGAGGCCCGATAGAATGACAAACCAACCGAACCCCCTGCAACAACACAAAAGCCAAACTAATCAGTCAGATCAAGAAGAAATTCTAGAGTTTGTCAAGGGACCAATTGCAGAAGGCCTGCTCGCACTTTTGGTCTCGAACCTATAGGTTGTAATTGGGGCTGGAGTCTATCAAGCTGTGACAGCTGTTATATATTTTTTATATATCATAAATGGTTGAAAACAATCTTGCATTTTAAAAAAATCCTATTTGCGGCACATTTAGCTTGCGCACCCAGTAGATCTCTTTTACCCACTAGGTATTACTATATAAGTCTTAGATTCGGGTAAAATTTTAAATTTTGGTTGGGTTTTTAAAAACTTCCACATATGCAATGGGATTCCTCCTTCTTAATATACTTTTCTTCATTTAGCAAGAAAGAAGCGTCTGTAAATAGTTTTTTAAGGTATTTTCGATTTAACCTAAAATTTTAATGAATCAATATACAAATATTTGGAGTTCAAGTTAAGTCAAATTAACTTTTTAAAAATTTATCAGGTGAGTCCTGATATTTTTTTAGGCACTTTTTGGCTAAAGTAAAGTCGAGTAGTTTTTTTTATTTTTTTTTATTCAAGTATTACTCGAAAATAACATTGTACTTTATTAAGGACCTCTAAGTCTTGTTTTATACAATCCATGACAATCTTGGAAAATTGTATCATTTTCATACTGAACTCATTTTTGACTTAACTACTAAAACATCTGAATAAAAAAAATGTATTTGACTAAAACTAAAATCATATAACACATATTGAGTCGATTTTGTTAGTCTATATTTAACTCATTTATTGTGATCAGGGAATTCCCCCCCAATTAATACAAAATTTTAAATCTACATTTTATCGCCAATACTCTTCAGAAATGCTCCTGAAATATTAAAACATAGAATATGCAATACTTTATTTATCTTCAATTTATTAGTAAATTTGGCTATTTTTAATCAAAGTTTAGTGAATTTAATTAACAGTTTTGCTTGAAAATAATTCCATTGTTTTTTTTTTTCTATTTGTTTATAGAACTCTTATTTTTTTAAAGGAGTTATACAACAGTGGCTACAAAATTATAAGTGGTTATTTTATATAATACACACAACCTCATCAAAAGCTGATGGAAGCTAATTTGATACCCAAAATTTACATTAAGTAAATGATATTTCATACAAATATTATGTATTAAAAATTTAATACAATTACAAAAAAAAAAAAATTATTTTGTTAAACCCCCGTGTTGTTTAAATGATTTTGAGATAATGATTTACTTTTTATCGATGTTTTGTAATTATACAAGTATTTTTGGCACTTTAATTAATATATATGATTGCAAAACCGATACAAAAATTGATAAAAAATTTAAATTACGTATTATAATCATTCAACTGTTTAGTATGTAATTAAATATCTCTTATTTTTAGGGTTGATTTTTAACCAGTTCATTAACTCTGCTATAAAAAGGTGTAAATATATTTATTAATCCCTTACTATTTTATAGAATAATTAATTAATGTTTTGTTTTATATATTTTATGTGGAAAATGGTTTATAATATTTTCTATTTGGTAAAGTATCAAAATAATTTTCGACACATAACAAATGTTATTTTTTTCAGTAAATATTTGTAAATTAAAAATTCAAATACCATTTAAATCTACAGTCGGTTAAATAATGAATTTTTAATTATTGAATGTATATTAAAAGGTATGACTATCATACCAAAAATGTTTCTTACATAATTTTCAAATTAGGAATTAAATTGAAGCCTATGGAAATTTTTACAAAACAGTAATGATAATTGAGTCTAAAGTTAATCGTTTAATTTATGAAGTACACATAAAATTATGATAAATGTTATGTAATCACAATTTGAGTTATTTATAAAAAAAGTAAAGTTTGTCTGTGACATCTCATTTTTGAGCGTGCGCTTAAAATATTACATCTTCATCTTACTTTTTCGAAGAAAAAACAATGTAGTGGCGAGTATGTGTAGTTAAAAGTAAGCGTGTGATATTAAAAAGGGGGATCTTTAAAATCTATTTTATTTAAACAAATTTATTTTGTCTTTGTGTCTGTTGGTCGACGCCTAATAACTACGAGCAATGTTAGGGACTCCCGCTCGTATATTATAATTGGTTCAATTAAAAATGACTGTAAAAAATATATACATTTTTATCTATATTAAGAAAATCATTGTTATTAAATATTTTGCTCTCCTTTCAAAAATAAAAATAAATATTTTTTATTTATTTTGTAATTATTTTATTTTGCTTTGGTTTATATTTTTTACAAGTTTTTATTTATTTAGTTTTTTATGTAAGTACAAGTTTTTTTATATTCGATGCAAAGACATTTTTGTATATAAAGGTTATGTGTATATTTTTGCATACGACTTTAAAAATTAAAGATAAGCTCCCTTTTGCCTTCTTTGGAAAAGGATTACTTCTAAGTTGGACATGTTATTTGCATATAAGGAATACTTCAACTGTAAGTTTTATAATATAATAGCTGATCTAAATATATCGATGCATAGATACAATGTATAAATAATTAGGGTACTTTGCTTAATTTTACTCGCATGTCAAATTTTCTCTCTATTTGAAATTGGCGACAGCAACAGCGGATAGTTGAATTTAATTGTCGCAACTTTTCATTAATAAGAAAATATAATTAATATATTGTTATCTCGTAGGAGGACAGGGATATCGACTTTTCCAACATATTAGGACAATTAGTACTTTGCAAGATTATGAAAATAAATGCAAGTATTCCGGGGGGGGCTCGAACTTGATCCGTGGACTGAGCAATGAGGCCGGAAGAGGTCACATCACATTAAGTAAAGCACTTAGTGGGTGGGTAGACGAATACTTTACTATCATTCCATTTGTATAGTTTTAACTTGAAATCGATAATAATATTTTTGATGGGATGATTTCTACATACCAAATGATATTCTCCAACTTTTGTCGACCCCGTCAACCAAAAAAAAAAAATTCCAGCGGTTTGAGGCGGTGAAAAAAGTTCAAAGGCTCGTCCCTGCCCATTTTTTTCTAACAGGGGAACTGAGATTTTTTTACCACCAGGCTGACATAATATTAAAAAAATATTCCAAGCCTCTTGCCACTTCTAGCAATTCTCTGAGACCTGCGTAGACTCTTGTTTGGGGATAAAAGAAAGTTTCCTATAAAGCAACTCTTTTCCCGATATCATATATACAATACGTATTTGTCTACACGCACGATATATGTGTTAACCTGTATTAAAACTAACGCATCAACCAATGTACCTTTTTCATACATTTGACACTTTAAAGTTATGTGTTTATTAATATATATATATTACAAAAATTGAATTATCAAAATTTCCAAAATATTTATGTATTTCATTTGTAGGAAGTTCTTTTATACAGAATGGATTTTTTTACATATATTATAAGGCCTATATCACTGTCTAATTATAGATAGTCATATCTATATAAGAATATGTTCCATAAATTAAATCTTTTAGCAATATTAGGTTTATTCATTAGGTTGAAATGGATATCGAACAGATTCTTAATGATCACAAAGCCAATGAATGACCTTCAGAAAAAAGGCCCAAATATTATAAAGTTTGCATTTTTTAGCTTTTAATAGTGTCTTACCTTTTTTTAGCAAATATACTTGTTTGATTAAGATATAATAATTAGAAATATTCATATCATTGCTTCAAAAATTTACTATTTATTACTAAGAAATGGATGATAGTTTCAAAATTCGTCTAAATTTAATTACTTTATTGGCTATCTGTACATAATGTATAAAAATATGATCTTTTGTTTTATTTAATATGTACACTATTTGAAGGCCAGATTTCAAAATTTATTTTCAATTGATATTAGTCAAAAAATCATTCTCCACTTTCAAAAGCCCTAATATGGGATTTTTGAGTTTTTGTCACCTTGTCCAAAAATGCATCACTAAAATTGCACAGATTTGCAATATTACACATTGTACCTAAAGAAGGTTAAACTTCTTTCGACAAAAGCTTGGTTTTTATCAGCTTCACCCTAATGCACATATATATTTTAAAGAAGCAAAAAAATACATTCCCCTGTTGAAAAAAAAATTATTTCTTTAAAATTACAAGGTTGCTTTTTAAAGAAGAAAAATTTAGTTTTAACCTTAAAGAGAAGCAAATTCTTTGATAAAACTAAGAGTAACTGTAAAAGTTTTTTAAATGTGATATTTAAGTAATTATTTTAGAAAAAAAAGAAAAGTCTTTTGATTAAAATTATCTTTGTACCAAAAATTTCAAAATGACTACCTAGCAATGATGGTAAAAACAAATTGGTTTTCTGGTATGAAAATATATCCTTTGTTAAAAAAATGTTTAAACTTATTCTTGAAGAACTTTTTAGCAACATCTACCCATAAAAGAGTGATTCTCAATCTGTGGGGTGTTCCCATGAGTTAAAATGGAGTCGCACCTTTGTCATGGGTGTACTAACTATTTATTTTTAAAATCATTTCTCATTTTTTATTTTTTTTTCAAAGGAAGGAAATTATGCGAAATAAATTGTTTATTGTTTGGTGGAAAGAATATGTCACGTTAGTTAGTTTTGTGGTTCCAAAATTTAATTATTCTTACAGCATTGTTCATCAATCCAATGATATTTTCTAAGGGTTTTTTATGGAGTAACTTAATTTTTCCTTTCTTTTATATATAAATAAAGTTACAAATATTAGCTCTTTTCTGAAAAACTATTAATATGCTTTAGTCCTGCAAAAACATTAGAAAGTTGTAGTTTTTAAGTTTATGTATATATTGGAATATACTTTTTTGAATTATCAATCATTGCCGGACAATTTCCTAAGTACTCTATAAATATACTAACTGCAAAAACAAACCTATTTTTTATACGTAAATGACGTTTAATTATAACACAAAAAGGTCAAGGTTTTGGACTATTTTTTTTCTTTGTAATTATCAGATATAGCCAAAATGAACTTGTCATTATGTCACGCAAAACATTGCAATTAAATGTTAAATAGTAAACGAATTTAATAACTATTATGTATGGACGTATTTTGATATTAACTAAAGTATTTTGATAATTATCCTTATTGCTATGAATTTTGTGCTCACAGTTGTGTGGTGTATATACAATTGTAAGCTATTTTATATTAAACTTTTTCTTCCGAAATGAAACGTAGAGTAATAAAATTCTAATAGCACTGACATAGGTATGAGTATTCAAATATATAAATGTAAATGATTGCAAAATAAAAATAAAAAAATGAAATTTACAGGACTCAATAAATTACTTAGATGTACATTTAAAAGAATTTGAATATTTTTTTTTATTTGTACAGTAAAAGTATATAGAGGAAAATAATTGTTCTTTTGAATTAGGCATACAATATTCTATTTATGGAGTTCACACTCCGTACTATTAGTCTCAAAAGTTCGTAGGCTGATACAAAGATGGCGCCACTAGTATTTAATCACTGAAGACCATGGCAAAATTGCTTGGATATGTCTACAAATGGTTTCCCTATCCATCGTACTATACTTGTTTCTGAATGCAAACATCTAAAAAGTAATCTGTGGAAAAAATTCAGAGGTAATGAAGAGGTAATCGCCGATACTGAGGCCTATTTTGAGACTATTGAAAAATCTTGCTATAAAAAGGGCATTGGAAAATGGTATGACCTCTATAATTTTTATAACTACATTGAATTAATAAATCGAATCAGTCTTGAAGACCCCGTTTACCAACTCAAAGGAGAAATAAATGAGATATCGCCTTGCAATGTCTTCAATCTTCAAAAAAAAAAAACTAGATAAATGAGGCTGATAAATTATGTTTATCTTGTAAGGAGCAGATATAATCATCTTTCCATTTATTATTTAAATGTGGAAGAGTTGAACGTATGACGAAGTTTATGGGAAATATACATATATATATAATAAGGTCTAGAAAGTCAGGAGAAAGATTTATTTTGGCTATACTCCCCACAACTCTGGTCTACCTAAATGTGGACTCTGTAATAAAAAATATTTCGTAAATAATATATCTGATCGAAAACAGGCTCGGTCATAAAAAAACATGACGTTAATGACTTTATAAATAGAAAATTTAGAATTTTATAGTCCTTAAAAAAAAATTACTCAGGGGATACAATTATTGTAATAAACAAAACAACGAATTTCGTCACATAAATGTGTTAAACTAATTAACAAACGACCTTTTCAGCCAGCCTGTTAATTATGAAATATAAGATATATATGAATTAAAACAATCGTCTAATGAGTTATAAAAAGATTCAAAATTATCTATTGTTTTCATATTATTGGAACAATAATTAATTTGAATGCATTAAATACAAAAGAAAGCATTGATTTAAAATTAAAACATGAACAACTCCTATGTATTTTTGTCAGTGGTTGATTTGTAAACTTATCCCTTTAATAATTGTTGTAATCGTTGATTTATTTAACTCAAATGATATTTAGTTAGGCCGTGAGTATTGTTGTTATTATTTGAATAATTGCCCAATAGATGGGAATAATTGCCCAACAGATATAATAATTTCCTTTATTGATTAGTTCATAGCTAATCCCGGACCTTTTTCATTTCTCTTTTTTTGGAGGAATGGGTTGAGAGAGGGAATTAAAGTTACGATGTAGTATTTATTCTCTATTTTTGAACTTTGTTATAAATGCAATAGTACATAACATTTATTTTAATATACACCATGAAAATATGATATAACTCAAAATATTTGGTCAAGTAAAAAGTTCTGAGCGTTTTTCGCTAGATTTATTTAGTGAGCAATATCTCACGATTAATACATTGCATTCAAAATAGCTTAGTGTATGCTTAAAGGTTAAACGTACACCTAATAAAAGTTTATTACCAGCTAAGTGTGCGATGAAACCAGTTGTGCGTTACAACGTTCCAAAATGAAAATAAAAAAATGAAAATTCGATACATTGTTCAGTATCACTACGACCAAGGTTAAAAGGTTTTTGTACCCAATACAGTATTTGTAAGAGCAAAACCGTGTTTCCAAAGATTCAATTCTGGTAATATGGATGTCAAATATGTCAATAAAATAATAGAAATCATCGCGTTGAACTTGGGTGGGATCACTTATTTCATTGCCCAGGAACTGAAGATTAGCCAAAAACCTGTATGGAACCATATAAATCAGATGACTATAGCTTATACAATTTATTGTCCAAATAAAGTGAGAAAAAAATAATAACTTTTTACTTAACCACTTATATTATACAATTTCAATGATTATATGACAGTATACTTCCTGGTCCATTTTCTAACAGATACTGGAATGAATAAATAAAACAAACAGGATTACTTTTATAATTCATTGTCCACATAAGTGAAAGGTGCATATATTAAGCTTGATGTCAAGTCACTAGTTTATTTGAATTAAAAAATCCGGTTAGCATTTAAGAAACTGTTGACAATTAAATCGTCGATTTTAAAATGTCAGTGGAGTAGAGTTTGAAAATTAACAAATAATTATCAGACGTGTTTGATATTTGAAAAGTGAGAAATAAAAACATTGCCAGTCTTATGAAGGATCTTTCAGTAAAACCATTCAAAATATTAGTTTATCAAATTTGAAGACTCGAGTCAATTCTATTTATAAAAAAAAAGTTTTTCTTAAACCTCAGTTACATCTTTAGTATTTAGTCAACCCATTATTAAAATTGATATTTTATATACTTTATTTTTATTATTATATTTTTTACCTGTGAATTCTTAATCTAAAATAGTAATTAGAGAAGAGAATATTACAATTTGTCATATTTATATACTATTTCTGAATTATCATGAAACAGTGCATATTTTATAAAGGTAGAATAAGACATAACTGTCCATTCTTCCGTTCCTCTTTTTCATATTCATCGTTGGGGAAAAATTTATAACAACCCTGTCAAAAAAAAGCATTGAAACCTCGATAATTAATTCCAAAAGTGGCTAATAACTCAGAAATTAATCATTTATTATCCCCCAAAATATTGGATACTAGAAAAATATGAAAGGTTAAGAATTTACATTCAAGTTTAGTAAAACACACGATACTGAATTTTTGTTTTAGCCTCTGGGTTGAATAAACATCTCAGGGAAGTAACAAACGATTAGAATAGGAAGGTTTCATATATAACTTAAATTATGCATTCGATTAAATAAAAAGTTGGAATTATTTTTGTTAGTTTGAATCGATTTTCCAGTAAAGAAAATATCGTAAGAAATATATAAATTATACAAAAAACACTCAATCTTTAAAAAAGGTAATGTCAACATTTTTTTTTAAAGGATTTCATTTGTAGGTTAACTAATGCTTTGGTTTTTTGATTATTTCTAAAATAAAATAAATTCTTTTGAAGCGTGAATAGTTTAGACTTGATTGCTAAATCTAATATATATATTTAAAACAGAGCTAAATATTGAACAACGACTGATCAAGATGATTGTATCATTATTTATCAATAATTTATTACTTATGGTTAGATGTAAAATTGTATGTTTGGATTGTGGAAAGCCATAATTATCAATTTATACATATTATGTTCGCAATTTGTTGGCTTTTCTTTTGGATAAATTGATAAATAATAATTTGAAGCAAGACACATTTTATTGCTCAATTATAGGATGTACATTCATATGTCTAAACTGATTGTCACAACAGTGCTATGAACAACTTTTTGATTGAAATTGAATTAATATTATGAGGAACACAGTTGGTTCTTTTGACTCTAATCCTCAAGATATTTTTCCGTATATCGTTTAGCTCCATAGGCAAAAAATACTTGCTCATCTATGATTTTGAAGGTATATTTCCAATTAATTATTTTCTCAACACTAAAATAATGTAAATGCATTTTAAACAGGAAAATAAATAAAGGAGTGAAATCATTTATAGAGGGGTTCATACTTCCTCGTTAAGATGATCTTCTTCTTTGAACTCTTTATGACAGGTGTTACTAGCAAATTAAAAAGGAAAGTTCTTGGTTAAAATAATTTATAGACAGCAGCTTAAATGAATGACCGCTTTTCAGTAGATCTATGGGCTTTATTCATTCATCCATTTTACAAACCATATTAATTATTTTAATTTGGCTCAAAAAATGTCTTGTATTAGTAGACCTTGTACCTATTTTGACGGCTACAAAAATAAAGTGCACCCGTCTTTTCTTCAAATTAAACTACATATTATTATTTTTGCCGTACAATCGGTAAAAATATGAAGTTCTGGGTCTAGTTTTCTACATTTTGAGGAACATAACTTTTATTCCTGGCGATTCTCCGATAAAGTAGTTTCACAATAAAGACTGGCTGTGGATATGAGTTTGTATATTCCAACACACTCCATTCTTTACGTTCTTTAAAGACATAAATATAATTAAAATCCTATCCTTTCATCCTCTTTTCCTCCAGCCGGAACAATGTATCTAAAAAGAAGAAGACACAATTAAGTTCTTAATTTGTAAATGATTCTTCTAAAGTTGATTTTTTAAGGAACTGGAGGTAATGGGGATCCTCATCTTATTAACTTTCGGTACTTGGTTTGCCATGTATTTATTAGGATCCTTGTCTTTTAGTCGTACCAACAGATGATGATTGTTCAGAGTATTGTTCCAAATTGCCTTTTTTTCTACAGCTGCTCTTTTTGCAGATCCTACACTCTTTATTCCTCTTCTACAAAAATGGGGAGATCTTCATCCTCAGTTTTTCCAATCATATATAAATAAGTTCCTTCCAAAATAACTCAAGATTGAACGTTGCAGTGAATAAATATTGAAGTTACTCTCTGTTACTTCCCTGGAGTGTTTATTTACCCCAGAGAATGAAATATCCTTTTAATATCTTATCTGTATCCTTTACTTTTGCTGCTACGTAAATTCTTAATTTATCATATACTTACTGCATCTAGTTTTTTTTATTACACTATATTAGATTTATTTCAAAAACATTTACTAATAAATTATGGAATTAAGTATCGAAGTTTTAATCAATATTTTTGTATGCGTTCTTATTATTTATCTACTACAACAATCTACATGAAAAATGGGGAAAAGATTTAAATTTGTCATATTTGATTGTATTTTTTATTAAATTTAGGAATTGCCTATTCCATGATTTTCTTCCACTACTATTTTAAAATATTAATTCTCAGCTATAAAATATAATGATAGTGCTCACTGATGTTTGAAGTATCATATCTAATAAGAGTACAAATTATTTTGTTTTTCTATATATTGATTTTACTGTTTGGATGACTGGACACACAAGAAAAGTACTTTTGTAGTATTTGAAGATAAGTAACGCAAGGTTCAATGGAAAAAAAAAATCGTATATGGGTATTTAGAAAAATGATGGCAAAGTAGATTTTTAATTTAATTACATTCAATGGAGTCAAATTCAAAATTATCTTAGATTTTTTACGTCTTTTTTGAAAGGATACTCAAATATATATTTATTTTTCTATTCTAAAAGTAAACTTTATGATTAGTTTACATTCAAATCAAACTACAACATATTTTAACGCATATGAATATTTTTTCATTTTCAATTTTTTTCAGACAATCTTATTTTTTTTACAAAAAAAAAATAATAGAATTTATCTAGCTTTCTATTTTTTGACGAGTTTCTTTATGTTTTATATATATACCCTATGCACTAGTGGGTATATATTCTACCTAAGTGTATTTACCTATATAATATAGAAGAAAAAAAAATCTTTTATAAAAATATTAATGCATCAATGAGATTTTTTTTTTTATGTAGATATATTGTTAACTACTTGAGTGGATAATATTTCCTTTTTTCAAATTAAATGTTCAAATAAAAAGAGATTTGTAGCAATAAGAAGGTGTTTTCAACTATACATTGGTAATATTATAATTTTGAACAAATATTAATCATAATGAAGCTGGTGCCCCAAAACTACATATCATAGTTTTATAACACTTTTTGGTTTTTTTCAATAACCCAGCACAACAAGTTATATCGTGTCTAGTCATGTGTAATTTCTTATTTAGGATTGAAGACTGCAGTCCCGTCTAGTTCCCCCTCGGTCCGGTCAAATTCAGTTCTTCATATCAGTCCTAAAAACTTATACAGACAGGTCCTTGATGACGTCACTCCACTTTATTTCTTTTTTTATATTTTCTAGTACTGACAGTCCGAAGGACCGTCACACTGAAAGACTGATCCCAAGGACTAATAGGTACGGTCCTAAGACTGGACTTGACCGAATAATTAAAGAGTCACACAACAATAATTGTGGTTTTTTTTTAAATGATTTTTACTTTAGTATATGCTAGGATTTGTATCAATAAACACACCTTGATCAATGCTCAACATTTTATCACATCTATTTCTTCATCAAAACGTGTTTTTTTTTTTAATATTGTGATTCTTAGCAAATTTGATCATTATACAGGATGCAGCTTCATAATTTTTTTTGTATAATGCATGCAAAACTGACTGTAGAACTAATAGCAAGGTTGGCATGGTTTCATTCTAGTGGCGAGACTCTATTTTTTTTTCTCTAGAAAATACAGGCAGTTGCTATTATGCGTTGGAGTAGTGAGGAACGTTCGTTTGCCGTCAAAAATAAGTCTTGCCAAAAAAATGGTTTTACATAATATTTAAAAAAAAAATAAACTAACTGCAATTTACCCCCTTATTGGTGTAATTTATGAAAGTCAGTGAATTGACTTTGCTTTAAATGTACATCAAACTTTTTTTTTCTATTCCTTTTTATAATTTGAATTTTGAAAAATTTATTGAGCTGAAATTACTCCATGGATAATTATTCTAAAGACTTAAAACTGATGCTATCAGATCTGGTGGCATGTAAGAATTCTAAATTAGTGCAGTTTGCTCAAATTAAGCAATTTGTTTTAAAGACATCTGCAGAATCGAAAATTAATAATTTATTGAAGAATGAATCATCTGCAATTATCAAAAAATACCTTTTTTTATTATATTCTATATAATTTAAAAAAAAAATTAAATTATTGTTCATATACAAGTTTTTTAATGAGGAAAAAAATCAAAAAAATACCCGGATATGGCTTATTTATTGTATGGAAAATGGGCGATATCACCTACCTAATATGAATTTCAAAAACCTTTAATTTAAATGTGTACTATCATTATGTAATAAAAATTTAGTTTTTCTGATTTAAAAAAATTGTAGAATTGCCTATAGAAATAATATAATTTATGTCGCTTCACCGTGTATTTCATTTGAATCTAATACTTTTTTTGGAATCGCCGCAGCTCAGAGACAACGTGCTTGGTAGAAGTTATTCTCCTGAATTCAGTGTGTGTACGTTACCGCCCAGGCGATTCCTAGAAATAGAAATATACTTTAATTACATGGATTTCCCGAAAATATTCCTTGTTGAGATGGATTAAATGTAATACTATAATGTTTACTTATACTTAATCAGTGCAACCCCATCTAACCAATTAAAGGAACATTAAAAAATAGTAAATAAAGTATCAGAATTTGTTAAAAGGTTTGTCATCATTATCTTCCGTTTTCTATAACGATCTTTTTTTTATTTCAGTATCCAAGATCAATTATAAATCAATCATTAGATTTTCTTACAATTAATAATGGGGAATAACTTTTACAAAGTAAATATTAAATAAATCAAGGATTTATCTTGAATGAAAAGCAAAAAAGTGTGCAGATAAAATTACACACGTTTAAAAAGCTAAGATTTAAAAACACCACAGAAAAGTGACAAACGGTAAATTTACCAAACATTATTGATTTATATTTATATTTTTTTTGTCAACCCGTTCTTTAAAAAAAATACGAATTTATAAGACTGTTTATACTATATTTACGACTGTGTCTTTGTAAGGGCGAACCTGTCTCCAGAGAACAGTTCTTTGTTCTTCATTTAAACATGATATGTGCTGTGATAAAGAACTTATATGCACCCTCTCATGTGTAAGAATCTGGGTCAAGAGAATGATCTCATTTCCTTCCTTTGAGTTTTTTCATCCTTATTATTGCACTCAAAATAATTGGAGAATATTCTTTAAAAAAAAACTCCATTATTTTTTGGTTGGATTGTTCATATTCAATATTATCTTCGTACGTAGGAATGATTGAGAAATAAAAACACACATTGTAACTATGAGATTCTGAGTATAATACATACATATGTATTGTTTGATTCCCCTACTTTCCTATTCTAAAGGTTTTTGGCATCTGACAGATTTTTCATTATTTATCCAATACATTTTTTTCCTTTGTAAAGGTAGACCATGAGTTCAAGTTATGTACTTGTTATAAATCACAATTGACAGGGTAGTAATTTATTTTTATGTACTATGTAGTTTGAGCCTAACTTGGGATTTTTTGGGTCTTTTATATACTTACTTATTAAAGAAACGACTCTCATTGACATTCTGAATTGGTTCGTGATCATTACATCATATTATGATCATTTTGGACTATATTGTTTGATAAATATGGTGTCTGCTATATTTGTAGAAGGTTTTTTAAGGGAGACTCAATACAGCAAAGTTTTTTATCGAAATTTATTTGGGAGGGCTTTTGTTCAGCTTGCATCGTTTCAGCGAGATTTTAATAATCTATATTATAATGGCAAGGGAAGAGAAAAAAAGTTTTTTTCTTTTTCTAAAGTAGTTATATATACAAAATTCAAAATTTTGAAGATAAAACAGTGTTTTAAAAGTTTTGATGAACTTTTGATATAATTGATTTTTTCCATAGTAAAAAATCGCGGAGCACAGCAACAGAGTCTATACTTTGTATACGTATGTCAAAAACAAATCGACAGTTGTGGACATGTGTACCAACATAATAATAAAAAAAGTAGAATTAGAAAATAACGGCTTCTTTAAAATCAGACCTTGTATACATGATAGCTTAAAAAAAACACCGTTTTTACAATTTAAAAAATAATTCCGTATGCCTATTTAATATATATAGATATTCATTGAATTTAAAAATAAAGTTTGTAGTACCTTCATTATTTATATAAAACTCAAAATATGACACCTTCCCAGCTACGTATTGTTTGAGACGAAGGCAAAAACTCCAACTCCATTCTCGTACCACAGAGTCCTTGAGTGCATTGATATTTAAGTGACAGACTTGGCAAACGCTCCTCTCGGGCACATTCCCAAAAAACTAAAGGGTTTAGGTATGGTGATGAGGGGGTCACATCTCCTCTGCCCAAATATTTTCCAATGGTGGTTTAGAGCAAAACCTATGGGTTTTTTGGAGGTGTGACAAGGATTTGAAAAACCGATAGCCAATTGTATCTTCATTTTTTTTTTTGTTTTCTTCTTGCCAACCATATCCCTCAATTTGGATAATTTGTGTCAATCCAGTGCTTGACAACGTCTTGGAGCACGTTGATGTAGGTATTTGAGTCCATTCTTGGCCCATTGATAGAAAAATAGTGGGGCGGCATGACTTTACATCTGACTAGATGACACCTACAATATACAAGCATAAATGAGGCTTGTAACTAGATTCGGGTGACTCCTTCCACTTCCTTCTTTTACCCAGCAATCGATTTGTTGTTCTTCTTGTCGTAAGAGGGAGCCACAGTATAAAATCTTCTTGACGAAGAGTAAGATTAACCCTCATCAGCGTAGAGTAAACCAAACTTTCACGTGTCACACATCTTTTGAAAGCTGAGTGATCTAAATATTCCATTGATGTCATTAACTGAAAAGGTTTTTCTAAATAATTATTACCCATATTCAAAAAAGATATTATTAATGAAATACTCACAATTTCTTTTTAATAAAACTTTGACGTAAAAAAGGGATAACTATGAATATTTGTTGAATAACTTCTAAAATATTATATAATACCACAAAAAAATGGAGTTTTCAATGAAAGAGAAGCAAATCTTTGGGAGGAACAAGAATACATACACACATAAAAAAAGAGATTTACAAGGACACAAGGAGGGTAACGAAGGGTAAATGAAAGTGAAAAAAAGATTTAATAATGCTGATAGTATAATATATTATATCACATTTCTCTCCTTATAAATATAATTCATTAGTTTAGAGCTATTCTATGTGCATGCAATATATATATATATGTGTACACATTACACATATTGTATTTCATTGACAAATAACTAAAAGAATTTTCCAAAGACTAATAAAATCCTTTATATTTTTTACAGATGATGATGGTCTTCAAGCCTCACTTGCAGATGATCCTCTTATAGAGTCATCTGGGAACATACTCAATGACAATTCATCCTCTACCTACTATGGTTTTGATGTTTTAGATGAAGAGGAAGATGAATTTTTTGGACGGCAAAAAGTCGTCAATTCCTCTCCTTCTCCCGAACCCAACCAATTTCGGCCCTGTCCTTCTCCAAATGTAACTTTCAATGGGAGCATTTCCCATCCATCGGAATGGGCAGCCTCAGATAAGTCAGGTACACCTGTAAGGGACGTGGAGTTTGAAGTACAAGTAGGACCTTTTCCAAAAGACTTGCAAAAATGTAAATTAACGTGTCAAGATGGACATTGGATTGGACCGCTTTGCCGTAAGTCTAATGGTAAGTAATTGTTTTGGTGTTAAGTGTTGTTATTTCTGTGTTTTGGAGGCAAATATCAATTTTTTAGGGATTGAAAAACCGGTAACCAATTGTATCGTTGATTTTTTTTTTCCTCATTATAGAAAACTATTTAAATCCCAGTTGAACGAATGGAAAAATCCCAACCATAGTCATTTCGGGAATTGCATAATTCTTCTCTTAACTATAGCAAAACAGATCCTCAATAGAAATTTTGTAAAAAACTATACCTCAGAATGTTTTTCATAGAGTTTTTAAATTGTTGACTCAAAATTATTTTATTAATGACCTGTAGTTCGGTTGTGATTCCAATATTTTCGTAAAATTTCCACTAACAAAATAAGTACAGTACTATTTGAAACTATTTCACAAATTCGTTAAGAACAATTCACAAACAGAACTTTTGTTTAAGATATATGATATTTCAAAAGTTTGAATGACTTTTTTTCTATAAAATATTTTTGTTTTGGGCTCTTATATAAGAGAAAATTTTATATTTTATTATAATAAAATGTATTTGGTATTTAATAGTTTTGAGCTATCAAATTTTCAAATATAGGAAGTTAATTGATAATAACACGTTTTATAAAAAATCCATCCGTGAAGTATTTTTTCAGGCAAAATGACTTAATAGTTGTATCTAATTACAAGATAGTATACAATGAAATTTTGTGCAGGACATGCTACTTCTATGATGAAAACATCTGTTATGTAATTGTTTCAAAAATCCTATTATTATGCGTTAAAAAAACTTTCTTATACAAAAGTAACATGTATTATTAAAAATTGACAGTGTAGTGTCATTATACCTAACAACACTTATGTTCTGTGTTCTCGTCCATAATGCTATTTCGATGCTAATTTCTTCAGTGCAGTCTAGAAACAGTCCTTAAATATAAATTCATAACAAAAATACACTGCAATGATGTCAAGAGGGGCTTAATCTTTTTTATAAAAGGACTAAACGTACTGAACTAGGCTACAGTCCTCGTCCAAGATAAAAACTTACGCAACACTATTTTTCACATAAAGTTTTATGAAAGTTAGGTTGTTTTTTTCTACAGTAAATAGTCATAAATAATTAAAAATCATGAAACTTATGACAGTTAAATATGACGTCACATGATTTCCCATAAATTATGAATGTATTTTTTTTCGCAAAGTCATCATGGGTTCTTCAAAAGTTGTTCTTTATTTATATAAAAGTTTGAGACTCTTGTGCAAATAATACTTTTTTATTTCATCGAAAAGACAAAGAAATAATAAATAAATGTCATTTGTATGATATTAATATTTAATTATTTTTTTATCAAAAAAATTCTCAAATTATTAATCAATACATAGACACTAGTCTGAAATATATTTTAAAGAATTTATTAGAAATGATTTATATATGAATGTTTGTGTTGGACGTGTTTAAATATCCCAACAAAAATATTTAAGATAGGATTTGATGGAAAAGTAACAAAAAGGTAAATTAAATTGATTGTGAGGATCAAAAATATAAACAAACATAACACTATTAGCAATGGCAAATCAAGTTTAGTTTTTCAATGAATAAATAATTATAAACTTTTTATCTCTTTTAAAAAAAAATGTTGTTGAAATTTGACTATAAAACGAAATTAAATAATATTTTTAAGTAATTAAATAATATACTTATAATATAAATTATAAATTCAGTAAAATACCGATTTAACTAAAACTTTCTAAAATAGGGATATCCCCCTAAATTTGCTCACCAATATATCAGTAAGGTTTCAATGGAAAAAATATCTCCTGATTCACCTGCATCAAAAGTAAATATTCAAACGTAACAAAAAAAAAAAAATAGATTACTCTACCTAAACATAAAAAGAAAATATGTTGAAATACTGTGAAACAAATTTCAAATATAGTAATATGATTTTTGGTGACATATTATTTTTATCATTGTAAATATTTTTGTACTCATTTTTATGTTATACATAATAATGATTTTTTGCAAATGTATCCCTTTGCAAAAAATCACTATTAATCTTAATATAATCTATATTATTTGCAATTTGATAACACGTATTAAATAACAACTGAACTACATATTTTAGTGAATGATTCAATTACATATATACGAGTTTATATATGTTATATATATCATTACATTATAACCAACTTTACTTTTTTATCAAAAATCCTCTAAAGTATCTTCATTCATCAATAACAAAGAATTATTTTTCACTCGAACCAAAGGAAATGATAAATTAGTCACGTCATAATACTTTATTAATGATTACTCATTACTCAAAATCTAATGTATATATGTTGTATAACCAGACAAAGTTTTTTTGAATATAATGTGTCTTAGTGTATAGTAAGTTTTTGATTACAGTGATCCCTTTTATCAACGGTTTATACAGAACAAGACCTTCTGTGCATAATTAAAAAACCCACTATCAATACTAATAAATGACTCAGTGGGTACATTTAAGTTATTCATTTATATTGTTTCTATCATGGAATGGTGAAGAAATCATCTTAAAAACTGTATAAACAAATATACAAGGTTTTTCTGATATATGTTTGTTTCTTTTTATTTAATTCACCTCCACTCATAACTAAATGTTCATCACTAACCAAAATAAAAAAAAGATGTTACATTGATGTTGAAGTGAAGAACATCAAAGAAGAGCTAAGTTAACAAGAGCCTTTCCACTCTTTAACACATCAAAATGTGCCTTCTCTTGAAGTATTATAATATTCTTTTGACACTTAGAGTCTTTGGTATAGGTGAGTTGGTTAGCAAATATTAAGAAACTTCAGCTATTTTGTGAACCATTGATAAAAACTATCGCCTAAACCTGTTGTACGTAATAAAAATACGACGTTGAATCGTGAATAATCACTAATGAGTGTTAAAACTGAAAATGAGTATTTAAACAATTATTGAGTTTAATAATAAAGCAAAATTTGAAATATTTTATGCATATAAATTTAGAAGCTTAGCTTAAGAGATTAGCTCAAATATAATTTTAAGCTTGCTAGAACAAAATGAGAGATAAATATAAAATTTAATATTTACGAAGACATATTAATTCAATTGTACAGTGGGTTACGATCAATCTTCTTCGTACCATATCCTAATACAAAATAATAATAAAAAAAATTATTATAAAATTAGTTTAATACAATTCGATAGCAATATTTTTCCCATTTTACTTCCAATAATAAACAATTTTTGCAAGTGCGAAACAAGTTATAGAATTATTTAAACTTTTTAAGTTGCAATATTTACTTTTTATTTTTCTGAATCCTTGATATTAATTAAATATGATTTTTCTAAAAAAAATATTAGGAAAGCACAAGTTTTGTCCATTTTCCCGGAAGATAAATTGACTTTTACTCTATGTCAGTTATCAAAGAATATATTTAGTGGAAAAAAAAATGTTGAGAACAATTAATATAAATTTAATGGTCTAACTGATTATTAGTTGGCCTTCTTGAAGAAGTAACCCAAGGGAGGAAAAAATACAATTATCTTAAAACATTAGTCATGTCTATTCAGTAATTCCACAATTAATTAATTAATTACGATGTCTTCGTTCACTATATTCCCTTTTAATTGATCTAAACTCCAAATTGGTTGCCCAATGGGGAATTTGGGACATTTGGTGTAAGGAATTTATTTATATATACATCTTTTAAAAGAAGGTATTTTCTAAATAAAAACACATCAATTTCATATAAGAATTTTATATTTGTAAAAAAAACCACTAAATAATTGGCTATTACTTAAAAGTAGTCGTAAAATTTAAGACCCAATAATCTGAAATGGAATGGCTATATTTAGATTCTAAATTGAAGTATTTCCTACCTATATCTTTTCTAAATATAGAATAGCGTGTGTGTTTATTTCATTCCTCTCCTTAGTGTTTTCCGCTGGTCTAATAAAACGTCATGACAGTCAAGCTTCCCTTCTCCCCAAAATACATCCAGCTGTTAAGGTTATCATGTCAATTTTAATTTTATTTTTACATAACCACTCTTAATATTCTATGTCATTTGTTAATTATATGTTAATCGTTGTGATATAAACATCTTCTTCCTCTAAGAAGGATTAAATAACTTTGGGGTTTTATATAAAAAAATTTATTTTAAATCATAGTAAAATTATAATTAATTTAATTATAATATTCTGCCTACACTAAGACCACAATAAGTGTTGAAAGATTTTACTGCCTATACTAGACTATATTTTTCTCTCCCTGTTAGTACAATGAGAAACTGATGCAAAGAAAAGTACTTTAAATCAATACTACATTATGACTCACTCCCACTTTCCCATTCCGCTCTACAAAAGTTGTATCCTTAAACTTATATCGGTCTGAAAGCAGGAGTCTTTGAACTATCATATTCATTCACGAAATTTTTATTGTATTCAGAAAATAGCTTTTTATTTACAAATAAGATGTTTATGTTTTTGGAGTATTTCTCTTGTGGTTCCAGAAGGAAAACATTAAATATGGTTTACCAGGAGTGAACGTAACTTCTACACAAAAAAGTTTTTGTGGTTATTTTGTATAAAAGTATTTATTCTTAAATATTTGGCTTACCATGTTTCACTAATGGCGTCATACGAAGAGTATTTTGTCTCTTAAATATACATATAAAAATACTCAAATACTATTTATTTAAATCCCTTTATAAGAAGTGGTTAAAAAAAGGTATCAATTAGTATCATGACTGGAGAAGTATAAATGTGCTCTAGAAGACCTTAAAACATATGAAAGTTGAGATCCTGCATAATATTTCTTCATCATTCATTTTCCCAGCCATTGGATATATTACCCTTCGCTTTTCCTAGCAGGAAGGCTATGACAGCCACGTTCATAGCCTTAAATCGACAACAACTATACTACGAGTGCATTCCATGGCTATCACATCCTTTTTAATGATATCAAGAAAAGATGTTCCTTTTTACTCAATGATTGAGTTTAAATATCATTACATAATATATATTTTTTAAATAACAATATCACTTTTTTAGAAGTTAAGTTCTACTCCTGATATCTTTATTTTTTGATACAGCAGTCCTGGTCTATATAATACACACAACACATTAAGAAATCGAATACACTTACCTAGTGGTGTTAAGCTTCTATTCATGTTTTTTCTTTTTTTGTTAAACACCTAAATTTATTTATGTTCAATAAATATTATAAAAAAATCATCCAACAATAGTTAACATTTCAACTACTAAAAATGTGTATATGATCACTATTAAAAAATTATAATGAAATACAAAAAAAAGTTTAATACACAAATTTCAACACTTTACTATTGCATTATTTTCTGTTGTTCCCTCTTTTCATTGGGCAGAAGAGTTACATTTCTAGTTTTTTATATATGTTTAATAAGTATTCCATTCTGATTAAAACTTTTCATCATTGATATTGATTTCTTCACCATCTTTTCCAACCTTCGAGGTATTTTCTTTTTATTAGTTCTTGTCGTGTACATGACTGACTGTATTTTTGCTATCAATGTTTATATTTTGAACTTTTGTTGCTGACTTGACGCCGTTGACAATAGTCAATCAACCATCGTGATTCTGCAATTTTATTGTTTTTTTACCCTTTCCTCCACTCTTTTTATTAATTACCGTACGCACAGATAAAGGAAGAAGAGATCCTTTGAATTTTCAATCGCCAAGCGACAGAAAGTGTAGCATTTATTTTCCACTGCTGATTTGTTAGTATAGAGTTAGGTTATTGCCCTCCCATATGGGAACGGCTTTTTTTCATAAGAAGTAAAAGGTGTCCCCAAATATGTGTTAGAATCCCCATTATTACATAAAATCCCTTGTCTAATACAGCACTTCTTAACAATTGATGCAACACTGTATAACCTCGGAGCTTTTATTTAGGTCATTGTGCCAAGTAGAAAAAATAATGTAGTTGGTAGGTAGATGAAGCTTCCATCTTAAGATTATGTCTGAATGTCCCTAAAGGATAATTGTATACTGATTCACATATCTATTAAATTAATGGGTCCAAGTTTTAAGATGCTTTGAAGAAACCACCGCCCTACTCACTATTCAAAAGATCTTAATCTGTGATAATGAAATCACCTTTTTTTTAATAAAAGCTTAAACTACTTTTTTTTGTACTAACATTTTCTAATACAAATAAACTTTGGAACTAATTACACTATGCAACAAAATTCAGATTTTAGTCCTACCACCGACTAAAACCCACATTTTTTATTGTTATTTAAGCCATAGAACACAAAAGGTATATTCATAAATTTATATTGCAGTAGGTTTAGCCTTTAAAAACAATTTATTAGATTTTTAGAGTACACTTTCGATTTAAAGCTATATTTTGAAATGATATAATTGTTTAGTTGAAAATAAGAGGAAATAACAATTAATAATAAACATTGTAACATTAAAAAGATAAATTATTTATTAAGTTGTCTTTAGTGCAGTTCCTACAACATGGGTTGAACCATACAAAAATCAAAGTAAAATGAAGGGTCTTATTTTGAAATCTTTTACAGCCGTAATATAAAGTTTATAATATTAATACAATTTACAGATTTATTTGATTCAACATTTTACTGGATTTTCGTATAAATTGACATGTTTTCTTGGAACATAGTAGTTCAAGACACCTTTATTAGTAATTTGTCCTTTGAATGGTGAAATATTTTTTAATCAATTGTTATTGTACACAAGTTACACATTACTGAAACCATCTATTGGAAAAATAATGGATTTAGATGTATATGAATACTGTCATATTTATTGAGTAAAATATTTTTACCATTTTAATTGATATTTATGATTGCAAAATGGATGAAATAGTTCGAAAAGTGATACTTAATGTAAATTATGGAATTAATATAATTGTTCAAATGTTTATCTTAAATAATTAAATATGCTTTATTTTTTAAGTTTATTTTATATCCAGTTTGCTAACTGCGTTATAAAAGGGATTTTCAATAACGGAGAATTAAGAAGTATCATGCACTTTGTGGACCCTTGTTCAGTTTCCCCTGCCTGACCACATAATCCAGGTCTGACTGTATTAATAAAATTTTATTGGATACAAATTGACTGTATACAAATTTATGTTAGTTTTTTACAGTAACAGCTATGTAATGATTGAAAAATATCAAAATATTATTTTCATATTGAGTAAAAAGGTTTTTCTCTACAAAAATTATTCTCTATTAAATAACTCAATTATTATTTCGGCTCATTTTTGGGAATTATAAATATTTTTTAGATAAATATATGGGTCGAAGTAATCTCAATAAATTTCCTCATAGAAATTCTATTGAAATGAAAATAGGTATTTTAC
The DNA here is from genome assembly GCF_016086655.4 of Lepeophtheirus salmonis. Lineage (NCBI taxonomy): Eukaryota > Metazoa > Arthropoda > Copepoda > Siphonostomatoida > Caligidae > Lepeophtheirus > Lepeophtheirus salmonis. The sequence continues at coordinate 19,836,716 of NC_052133.2, read as the reverse complement.
ATACATACATAAACATATTAAGTATAATTATTCATGCATTTTCAAAATGGTTATATACCTTTTATTCTTTTCAATGTATATAATATATATATATATATTTCTATTCATGGTTTGGAAAAAAAGAAACCCTTTGGTAGAGGACAAAAGATGATTTTTTTAATCAAAAAAATGCATATATGGTTATAATCAAAGCTTCATATTTTTATGATAATTAATAACGTTTTGTAATGGTAGAGTTATACGAATATACGTAGATATATTTAATTTTCTTAACCAACTTTCATCATTTTCAGTTGAATATAACAAAATGAAGAATCATCTTAATTAATTAAATACTTACGGATCAGTGGTAGATTTTTTGTACTACTTATTGAGTAGTACGTATGACTAGATTTGTATGAAATATTACTTTATACAGGAATGCTAAAAAACAAAACAAACAAAAAATTAACTTGCTAACCCGGACAATTTGAAAAATATTTTGAAGGAAAACAGCTTAGCTGTCATGAGATTTTATTAGAAAGAAAATTTAAAAAAATACACACTGTATCTAGCAAGGACATAGTCAAGAATGACTCTGATGCCGATCCTCAATTCTACCATGATTCAATCGAGAAATTTATTCATAATCCTCAGCATATCTTCAATGATGAAAAAATAAAGGGGTCTGAATATTTAATTTTGCTCTAGACACCACTTCAAATCTAAATTTGAATTCCTAAAAATACTAAATAATGGCACGATAAATAGAATTGTATGAAATATTACCTGGCGTATATATAGATGAAAAAAATCTGAAAAATGACATAGTAAGTCAGAAGATTTGAAGAATGATTAGTAAGATAACGGCTTAGCCCTCATGACGTTACATTCGATAAGTTGCGATCAGCTGTAAGAGAAAAGAAATAAACACAAACCCAACTCCATATCTATCATAGACATGTGTTATTATATATTCATCTCTGAGCTTAACAAGGACTTACATTTATAACTCTCGAGCAAAACCCTCTTTCAATACCACAAAAACACTAGTTATTACTTTAAACTTAGATTTTCTTTATTCAAGAATAAAATAATAATTATAATAGCTGTGGAAAATGAATTCCTAGCATCTAACTTTTGGGTCTCTTTTCAAAACTATGGTAATAAGTATGTATAGAGTTGTATAAAATATGACCTGTTGATATTTCAATAAAATGGTAGGGTAATTTTAAAAGTTTGAAGAATATTTCGAAGGAAAGCAGTTTAGCTGTGAAGAAGTTTTATTACATCAGCTGCAAACTGCTGTGAGTGAAAGAAAACAAACAAAAATCCGTCTGTCAGATAATAGATAAAATGGTGGTTTAGTTTTTTTACTTATTTGTTTTTTTTATCCTGTGACACCACCTTGCAAATAAAATTTATATTTTTTGTTCATACTCTAATAGAATGAAAAAGATTAATTATGCAAAGATTAGAAAAGATGCTTATATTACAAGAAAATACTATAAAGGAAAATCATTTATATTCTGAACGTACCTGAAACAGGGACATCTTCCGGAGAAAAAGTTTTATTGTAGCCTAGAAAATATTCACAAGTAAACAGAAACGCTTTATTACATCCTTTGATAGCAACATTACAAATTTACATTTCCTACTGAAATAAAAACTTTCATTATTTTTCTTACTATGACTCTTCTCTGGAATTATATGGTTATTTTAGTCAAATAATATAAATAAAAAAAGTGTTAAATATATTAGAAAGAACAATTTTAGTCTAGTTTAAAAACCATTCTAAAGCCTCATCAAATATAAAAATCCAAGTAAAGTTAACTAGCCACCTTAAAAAAATATAAACACATATTTATTGAATATAAATATAGTTTAAATGAACTACAGCCTTACTATTGTAAAAATAAAACTTTATATTTTTTTTGAAAGACTATCATTTTTCAAAAATAATTTTTTTCCATTTTGAATCAGAAAACAAAAGGAATAAAGATAAAAATTCATAAAACGTATAACTAAAAAATGTAAGAGAGGTCAGTAAAAATTACAACAGGTTTATTAAGGTGAATATAAAATAAGCTACAGCCACCAAATTTATATTTAATTGCTTAGTTGTTTAGCCATAATAGGGCTTCAAAATATATCACTGGAAAGGATTTATATTATAATCTACTACAATAAATTGAGATTTAATAATTGAACATCATGAAAAGTCCAACTCAAATTCGATTTTTAACTGTTGCAACTGTCTCTGGTTATGGGGATAGTTGCCAAATTTGACGAATTGCAAACAAATACTATTTTTGAAAAAAAATATTGCCTATTTTTTACTTTAAGTAGACTTAAACTATCGCAAAACTATGTAGCCTTAAAGTTTAACTAGTCTAAATCGAATCCACTTGGAGTTAATGAATATAAAAACAGTGTTGAACTGTCCCTAATCTTCCATAACTTTCTAATGATTATTACAAACGTATACCATTTTTTTTTTTATTGGTTCATATATTGAAAAAATATTAATCATAATATTGATTTATTGAATTGAAAAAACTATAAAGTATTTTTTCAATTAAATTCTTGGAATATTTTGAAAAATTATTATTAAGAGGAAATTTAAGTTATTTAAAATACCTAATAACATATTATTGAATGGCAAATTATTGTATGAAAGGAATATTTAATATTCTTTATTAGAGCTGTATAGTATAGTCCAAAATTAATCATGATGAAAGTGATAAAAATCAATTGTAGGGGGAGTTAGTGGTATATAGTGTAATGTAAGTCTATGTTTATTCTGTCTAGTCCAGTCTTAGGACCGGTCCTTATTACTGACATCCTTCAGACTGTCAGTAATTAACTTATTAAAAAAAATAGAGATGAGTGATGTCATCAAGGACTGAGCTTTATAAGTTTTAGGAGTAATAGGCAGGACTGAACTGAAGAGGTCACACAAAACTAGTGGTATATACTTAAGTATGAAACAGGTTTTTAAAATACTCATAATTTTTTTCCCCGTATCTGTTCAATTTAAAAATGATTGACCAAAGGCTCGGACTCTCATGTTTTTCTTTATAACTTACGCAGTTTCCATAAATTAAAAGAAAAAAAAATATGTTCTTCTATAGTAAAAAGTATACAGTGACGTCATAAGTAATTTGTTTTAATGTATATCTATGATATTACGAACCAAATTTGAGATTCATCCGTTTATTCGTGCAAATATCCAATTGTATAATATATTAAATACTCTAATTCTGTTAATTGAATAATAATTAACTCTCTAATTATTATATATTTATGTATAATGTATCAACATATATTATCTATTTTTTTCCAATCTAATTAAGTCAATGTTTTTATCTAACATATTATTGAATTAATTATACAGCACTTAGGAGCGAATTATATTGCTCCTTTTTGATATATGTTTTTATAATAAAAAAATAGCCAATAATAGCTTACGTTTATTGCTATAATAAATGTTAATTAGGCATTTCTTTGAAAAAAATAATAAAGATATCGAAAGATCGACTGATTAAAAAGATGGGTTTTTTTTCTCAAAGGTCTCACTTTTCTTATAGAACAATATATCTTGGTATATTAGGGTGCCAATCTAGATACAGTGGCCATTAAATTTTTAATTTGGTGGTGGTCTTAACCATATAGTGTGTCCATGCCAAAAGGCTCAAAATATAATATCTAGCTGATCTGAAACTCTCATTTGATAAAGTAGTTATAGATCAGTTTGAAATACATAAAGGGGGATTAAAAACGAACGGTTTTTTCTAGTAGGGAATGTACTAGGAAAGTACTTTGTATATTTCTTTTTTACTAATTTATAATTCCAAATAGCATCATTCAAAAATTATGAAATTATAAGCAAATTCATGAGTATTTACAGTATGTATTACGATTTGAATTAATTATAAAATCTGGTAGTATATCAAGATTTGATTTATTAATTAACAATAGAATTGAAACAAATTGTAACTTATTTTGTGTAGTGTAGGACTATTTTTGTATTTAAAAAAAATTGATTATTTAAAAAAAATGAAGAAGTAATCCCATTTTTTAAACAAACCCAGTTTTTTTTTTTTTCTTTGTGTCGGCTTTTTGCCTGTCTATACTATTTGATATTTACAATATGAAACTTTTGTAATATACATATTATATACGTTTTGTTTGACCAAAGTTTATGTTTTTTCTACATATTATCTGCATTACTTACATAAATTTATTCATTAAAATATATTGTACTGTGGAAGCACTGGTCAGTCCCTCCAGCAATATAGTCCCTACTTTTATTAACACAACCTTGTTTTTAAAATATTTCAGACAATTAGTTTATTTACGTAATGGATAAACGAACACAGGTAATGTTAACTAATTTTGAGCGTACGGATTTCTAATTGGAGCCCTAATTTGGATTCTATAATATCAATTTTTTGCATACAGATATTTTACAAAGTATAATTTTGTTCTATATAATTTCAAAAAAATCTTATTCATAGCAAATTTATGGCAAATTTTGTTCTTATGGCTTAGTAAATTTTGTTTACAAAAAAGTGGGTGATGGTAAGTAAAAGTTTGTAAGAATGAATATCGTCATACTTAATTCATCTCTTTAACAAAAATAGCTGGAACTTCCATGTTTTAATTTACATCTCATTAAAGAATATGGGAATGTTTAGAAAATAAAATTCCCTAATTTTATTGTAGTTTAATTCTTCTGTTAGATTTTTATAATGTGATTATACTACAAATAAGTATACTTAATTTTTTTTAGAACTAAATAAACAGTAATAACTCAAATTGTGTTCTTACTACGTTAATTTATTTTTAATTACAACAACGAGTTAATTTCTTTGCCACTTTTCCAAAAAGAGAAATCCGTCTCAGCATTACCTTGCGAGACTAGGTTTTTTGTTAATTGCTAATGTTTAATATTTGCTTCAAAATTGTTTTTGTTCGGGTATCATGGGAAATATTATGATCCAGTATAAAAATAATAAATACTTTGAAATTTAAGTATTTATTCTGATATTATAACTTTTTTAATCTTATATATCCGAAGGACAATTTTAAAGACTGATCCTAAGATTGGACTGAACTGAACCAAATAAATAAGAAACTACACAAAACGAATAATATTAGACATTTGAATTAAACATGCTTCGAAAACACTATTTTTAAATTATTTAATCAAGAAGATAAAAAAGATCAAAAATAGGGTTTCTATTATGTTTTTCAAATATTCTATGCATTTGGAAATCGTCATAAATATTTACTTTAAAAAAAAAAAAATATGAATAAATAAATTAATCTCTATTACAAATACATTATATGTTTTCGTTTTTATACAAATTCACTTGTTTTGAAGCCTATAATAGGCACATATTTTATTAATAGCGTTTTAATTTTTTTATTTAGAAAGGACGTGTCAAAAAATAAATAAATCAAATCTTATTGTTACAGTAATCAAATGATATTTTAATAAATAATAACCTTCGACTTGAATGTACTTTTCCAACTTTATTGACCATAACTCAAATTCAAGTAGAAGGGTCATTTTGAGAGATTGTTTGCATAAAATATTTTTTATGACAGTTACAATAAGATTCAAATTTATGTTAATGGTTAGACTCACAAAATATGATGTAGTTCTATCCAGCAAATATGAAGGTACTAAATAAAATTATGTTTCATTTATCATAATGATAAATGAAATTTATTAATTTTTTATTGAGATTAATAGAAATACAAGGTTATACCATAACGTGTTTACGACTGATGTTTGATTCCCACCACGATTTTAATATTGATGTCATAGTAAATGAGTGGTTGTGTATTTTGTCAAAATTTGTTCATCCTGCCCAGCAATCGGTATGATACGTAAATTGAAAATTCTAGCAATAGTAACGTCATAGATTATGAGTGGTTGCGTGTTTTGTCAAAATCCGCCTGTCTTGACTAGCAGTTGGTACAATACATCAGATTGAAAATTCTAGCAAGCCCGATTACATGATAGTCTAACCTTGTATTTATATTAGCCTTGACATTTGTCAACAAATTATTACCCTTGTATTGAGATGGTATGCTCCTGATTGTTATCAACATAGAGGAAAAAAATATTTAGAGGCTTGAACTGGCCATAGGGGGATATAATAACTTATAAGATTCTTTGTTTCTCTGGAGACAATGTCAGTTTTCATCATGGGTAATATTTTTTCAGTACAGGAATAATCAGTATAAAATATTATCAAATGCAAAAGATAAGACATAGATATAATTACGCTTTTACCTCGGAGTGTGGTTAAATTTTTCTATCGATTAGTGTGAGTCTAACAATAATTAAAATTGTTTTAAAGAGAAAAATACAATTAATTGAGAGGCAAGCATCTATGTGTTTTCAGGATTCATTATTCACTCATCCTGCAAAATTGTTTTCTTACGGGGTGGTACTCTAGGAAGTGTCAGCTTTTTTAGCTTTTTTAAGTATTGACATACATAAAAAAAAAAAATTTTATAAGGAAGAAAAGGAAATAACATCGTACCTGTGATATGACTAAAATATTTTGGCAAATATATGATACACTGGACGCAAAATTAGTGATTAATTTTTTAATACCCATTGAAAAGAGTGGATCTTTTTGTCCTCACATCAAGAAGTAAATTAAACCAGTATGCAGTGGTCGTAAAACTACAATATTGTTTGTATGTAATCAAGGAAAAGCAAAGGGAAATTGGTACATTTATTTTAAACATGGGAGCAAATTAGTTATAAATTTTGTTTTATAAATCATTTTATCGTTCGTAAATAATTTATCAGATTTATAAAATTTATGTCTTTTTTATACTTTACTGTTGATATTATTGTTATTATTTGAATGGCAGAAGAAATTGAAACTGGTTTAAAAAAACATATATAACAAAGTGACAGGATATTTTTGATGGCAGTTTGAAGCAAATGGTGCTTTTAGTAATGGATTTAATCTTTTGCCTCATATTATCCTTGTTCGTCAATCTCTGAGCTTTTTCTAACATGTTTTTAGCTATCAGTCTAATGATGAATACTAACAGATAAGTGATTTACAATTCTTATATTCGAACTATTACTCTCCCTTTATTTACTAACGTGTTTTTGAAACCTAAACACAAAAAGTAGTAGTATATATATCATTTAAAAAAGATTTCTTCTTATAGGATATTCAAAATCAATGTAGACGTATCAATAAAATATTTCAGTTTTTTTTTATTACAATGTTTTTTTCATATGTAACGCAAAGTACGGGGTGCGGCCTCTATTTAACAACTGACACAATTTAAAAAAAAAAATGAATTTTCCGCTAAACTAATCATCTGATTTTATTCGAAGCCAATGCTCAATGAAAGATGAATCAAAAGCAAAAAAATTTAATAATATAAAATCACCTTAGGCTTCAATTGAGGCCTCAACTTGACATTGGAAACGGTAGTGCAGGTCTTGATAACAGTCTCCTTTGGCAAATTCTGGAATGCCTTCCAGATTCTGGACATCAGCTCGTATTTTTATTCGATAAGGCTCTACTCCCACTCAAATAAATCAATGGGGTTGAGCTCTGGTGAGATTGAAGACCAAACACTGGGTCCAACAATGTAAAAAAAAAAGTGAGAACCAGTTCAACGTTTTCATTGCAATGTTGCATAAAGCAGAGTCTGGTGACCGGGCGATCATCTTGCACACACTCTTTGATCAGCTTTACAGAACAGTTGAAACCCCTAGCAATGGCCTTCATCGATTTGGATGGCTCATTATCAATGGTTTTTGCAAATTTGCAATGAAATCATGACCCTTCTAGCAGTATGATCTCATCTTGTGATAAGCACGCTGTATGGTTGGTTCATAATCACTTCCAAACTCTTTCTATTCCTTCCTGACTTACCAGGTTAACAATATTTGCAATCTTAATATTGTATCGTCCGGGGCAGATTGTAACAACGGCAACTCTACTTGTTCCACAATAGTATAATAAATGCTCGTTGATCGATGCAAAACACTTCTGACTATCCGCCTAAACAACAAACGACGTCCTACGAGTGCAGGTGCTCAAAGTTTGTTTTTAAACAACGGTGGCATGCTGAAAATGGTACATCATTTTTAGTATGGCGGCCTTGCATTAAATATTATTGTATCGTTTTAATAAGAGAAAAAAAAATTATTTAACGTACATTCTTGAAGTTCTAATTGGAAATACAAATCAACATTTGATCAACCCAGCAAGAATTTGTGAATTAAAAAGTAAAGTCCAAATTTGTTAGGAGGGTTTGTGAACTTCTTTCTTTTTTTTATATTTCAACATCCAAATGCCAAATATTATATAGTACTTTTAATTTTTGTTTCACTAAACCACGACCAAAAAAAGAGTCAAAACATTGAATAATTGATAAAACTTCTAGAATATGCATGAAAAATAAAGGAGTTATTAATAGATTTTTCTTTGAAAAATACTGAGGGAATAAAAAAATATCCCGTTCTCTTTAAAACTGGGATGTTCAACCCTCAGAAAAAATGGTTTTATTTTGTTTCGTGGCACTTTTGATCGTATATGGCTCCAAGTTTCATTTTTAAATACTTTCTGTGTTTTTGTTTGTTAAATGATTGATGAAATTTTTTGACAAAAAGAACATTAATATATTTGTATTATTTTAACTGAACAAGGAGAGCAACTCTATATTATTTATAATATAATGTACAAAATAACGAAAATACAATATGTATTTTTGTTTGTTTTTTTGATTAATTGTCTTGATTTTTTTTCATCCAAAATTTTTTATGTAAATAAGGAATTACGATAATACACTTGGAAAATTAATAATGAGGAATATTACAATAATTTTTTTTTTAATAAAAATCCTTCTTTATTACCACTCATTTATGGATGTATATTGGAAAATAATTCATTCATATACGACTGCTACGCTCTGAAAGATATTGAAAACCAATTTTTTTATTGGGTGAATGTGTATAATAAATAATTTGACGCTGTTGAGCTCTTTCCAATATTTGTAGGTTCTGTTTTTGACGTGTAGAGAAAGCCATTTTTTACTTTTTTTAGTTTAACAAGTTATAGTAGTCCTTGTCCATTTAAAAAACCCTTAATTTATAGGAAGGTTAGTTATATGAATATTTATAAAATACATCATTCCTGTGCAGCAAACTGTGCCCCTATTGATTTTATTTGAATGATATATTACAGCAACAAAATTGTATCCATACAAAAGCCATCTTGATCAAAAATCAAGAAATTCGCTTATTTGCTTAATATATATACTCTTCAATTATTTCAGTGAATATATTCAAATTTATGGAATGGATCGAGATATCCTATAATAAAACTATTATCTAGAGTAATGCTTCACAAACTGTATTTTATCATGACATTCCTTAGTGTGATAACCCAATCTATGGAGTGTAGCCTTGAAATTTTTTGTATTATTTACTCAGCATATAACAAACGTAATTTTTCTAGCTATTCTCCGAGACACGCAGACAGTTTTAGAAACATTTGTTTCATTATATTTATATATATTCCATTAATTTTATATTTGTTATGGGATTTTTTTATAACATTAAACATCAGTTATAATAACCTGTTCAAAATGACTTATAAGACAATAATTAATTGTCTTTAAGTTATATTAGACAAAAAATAAAAGGCATAGAAATAGTTTTTTTATTTAACTTTGTGTGTAGATCTATTTAGAAAAAGTAAAGAAATATCATTCAGATTATTTTTTTTCGAAAGTTAAAGTAGAAAAAAAAGTAATTTTGACTTTTAAGACATCACAAAAGTTAATAGTACCGATAAAGACTACTACTTGAACAATTGCTGGGAAGGACTGGGGCCCTTTGGCTCCTATGGGGATAATGCGCTACTTTGATATCAGCTTATAAATATTTTTTTAAACTGTAATAGGGATGAAAGTCTCGAAAGGATTGATTAAAACAATTTATTAATAGAAAGTTTAATCATAAGTGGAAAAATATAAATGTAACTTTGAGAAAAAGTATTATTGCTTTCTTTTGTGTTCTAACCATTATGTTACAAAAAATTAAGTTATAACTGTTCCATTTGTATTTCAGACAAAACATATCATTCCCTTCTCAAGAGCTGTGAATTGAATCTTCATCCAGCAAATATCATCATTACATATCAATTTCAAGAATTAAAGGTAACTATGTTTATTCTTTAAGTAAAATAAAGGTTTATAATTATCGTTTATAGTTCATGTACGGATTTTATTTAATGAAAAAAAAAAAAGAAAAAAAAAGATATCTACAAGACATAAACTGATATCCAAATAATTTTCGTTCCTGTATTTCACAAATTATTGGATGTACTTATATCTTTTATTAACCTTTCTTTTGTTTAGCCACAATTGATTTGATCCATTAGCAGACCTGATCCTAAGGATACAACTTTAAAAAAAAGAAATATTTGTAGCTATACAGTGATAAGATATATCTAGCTGTGGGAATATATATTTGTCATTCTATTAGGAATTTTCAGAAAAGTAACGGATTTGAATAAAATTTAATATACGGTAAGAGTATTATTAAAAAGAGACCATCTCAAAATGAAATTTTGTATCTGTAAATCAATCCAACTCTGAGATCAGAAGCCTTTAATATGAGGAAATGAACATTTAGAAGAATATTGGATAATAGAAATATCGTAAACTAAAGCAACGATAGGCAAGTATAATACATCATTCAAAGGTAGGATGTAATATACGTGCCTATCATGACTTAAATGTACGAACACCGATCAAATATTTACCAAAATTCCATTTTTTTCATTTTTAAGACATCAGAACTTAGAGTTGAATTAATTTACAGATCCAAAATTTCCTTTCTAAAATTATCTACTTTCAGCAATACAACAAAGTAAATTTTATTGAAGTCCGTTTCCTTGTGATTTTTTTTTCATGGAATGACACCCAAATATATTCAGCTATGAACATATATAATATATCAAATAATTGATCTGTCGTTAACCATTGGCAGCATCTACATGATAAAAAAGGCTGACTTGTGAGAGACAAATTTATTTACATAGCAAAATTGTGTGTTAATGAGGGGGTTGTCAATATTATTTAGATTTAGTAATGGTTGGAAGATTAACTTTTTTTTAGAGTAACTTTTATGGAAGACTAACTTGACAGGCCTTGCTAATGAATAAATCTGATCAGAGAGACCAACTATGTGTTGCACACCTTTTAAAAATTACATAAGTTACAACAGATACATTAATTCATTCATCTACTCTCTGTTTATTAAGAATTCCCAAAAATTGATCAACAATATTTTTCTCATTGCATCTTTTATTCTAATTGTACCAAATACAATATCGGAGCAAATACCGCAATTTCTAAGATTTTGTTAGATCCTGATACAAGGCTAATATTGGATGTTTAACCAATTGATTGGCTTTATCAGAACACGTCTATCATCCACAATAAACGATATAAAGACGTATGCCAATTTACGGACATTTATGAAAACATTAAGTTTTAGCCTTGCAATTTTAGAAACTTATGGACAATGTTTTCTAAAAGACTTGAATAATAAAAAAAATCTAAAATGACCTACATTACTTGATTAATATATAATTGAAAGCATTATTGATGTAAAGAAACTGATTTCATTGTTGAACTTAGAGATTTCAAGCCAGATATTTTTCATTCGCTGATGTCTATATTTCAACTCGACTTGATACAATGCTAAAAAGTTCGAATTCGATAGTTAATACAAATGTTGTGTCGATACTTATTTTAATATTGTGGATCATGGTACAGTTCAGTCCAGTCCCACTTTTTGCTCCTTAAAGAAGGGTAAAATCGATCCTTCGTGATGTCATTGAGGTTACTGTTCCTTTTTTAATTATTCAGTTATATAACAAAGTAAAAATATAAATGTTCGTTTTATGTTGCTTCATTATGAAAACATGAATATTTGATGCAAGATATGTACAATACTCGTAACATATTTATCATATATCAAACCATTGACGTTTTAGGAAAATCCCAAGGACGTACAGTTGAGGACCGTTCCCAAGGACGGACAGTCTTAAGGACCCGTCCTAGTACTGGACTGGACTAAATAAATAAGTACCGGCGAAACATTAGTTAGTACTCAAAGCCGGTGATACCATTTTTCTTAAGGGGAGGATCTTTTTTTTCGAATTGCTCAACTGCGCCTTTTTCTCATCTGTTTGAACTCGAAAAATAATATATGTATTTATGTATATCTAAAAATTAATTTTTCTTATTGTATTTTTCCAATAGTTCTTTATCTTAAATAATTAAAAATTCCGAATGACATCCCATCTTTCACTCCCATATCGATATAAGCCACCATTATAAAATAATGACATACTTAATAATTTCTTACCTCGATGAGAGTGAACATCATTTCTATATTAGACACAAAATAATCTCTTTTTTTTTCAAGTACTTGAGAGTTTATTAAATGCATAAAGGGCCTTTTTATCATTTACATTTGTTCATTTTTGGCTACGAGGATACTATATGAGTTTATATATACATTAGAGTAGCCTAAAAAAACAAACATTTTCCTATAAATGTTTGGCTCTCATAGACCTCCAATGTGTTTCTTTAAAGCTAATATTAAAATAATCATAAACTATGTTTAGTTTATATTCTTCAAACCCATTTGAAGATATTTTTGGTTGTAAAAAAGTATTTTATGTGGCAATGCATATTATAAATTGTATCAATATTAACAAAGCTTTAAAATTGAAAATAAAATTATTTTTTTTTATTTTCTCTGCCAACAAAATTTTGTTTCCCGCTCATTTTTTTTTTTTTTGTGTCTTCATTTTTTGGAAGTAGGATTAATGAAAAAGTTATAAATCAATTGTTCTGAAATGAACGGAATCTTTTTACCGTTCGAAACTCCCTTATGGAGGTCATCTAGTACAAAGTTCATAACCTAATTGTCTCAGTCGGAGTCATGCGTCGAAAACGTAAGAATATCTTTCAGTGTTTTCAAATTAACTCCTTGTTGCCTTTTTTTTCCATAATGATGGAAGTCTTGGTTCTGATTATCGTCTGACTGTTAAACAACTCTTAGGAATAGTAGAGTACACTTTACAAAATCTATTAAATCTAAAAACACATTTTGTTCAAATATTTTTATTCTACAAAGTTTATCTAGAACTTGTATCAAAAAATTAGCTCTTAGATTATAACTAATTAGAAAGAACTGAGTTTCCTTATCCTTGTGTCACATTTTATGTAATTTATTTAATTAATTTGATAATGAAATCATTTGATTTATAACAATATTTATTCATTATGTTATATATAGTACAAATTAAATTTTATATTTAATCCTATTAAAATAATAATGTTTAAAGGCTGATTTACAAAATGTTTGGCCTTAATGAAGCTATTTAGTATAATTATATCACTGTGCAAGAAAACATTAATTGTTCTTTTGTCTTAAGGAAAAAAAAACTAAATCATTATACCTAGCACAAGTGGAAAAAAAGTAGTATATTATATTTCAAGACTTCCACCGTCTAGTCAAAAAACGAGATGAGTTAAGATCCATGTTGATTAAGATCCACATTCATAATCAAATTTTACCTACCAGAAAACAAAGTTTGACACCATAAAAGGTTAGGATAAAAGACCAAGGTCACACAAAGCCTTATTATTTTTATAAAACAAGATAACGTATAAAATTAAAATGTTTTTTAAACTTTTGAGGATGAGTAGAAAAAGTACTAAGTAGTCCTTAAGATACTAATAATTGATTAGGTTTATGCTGTGGAAAGAAAATTTTAATTTATAATATTTTTTACTATAACAATGCACATTCAGTATAAGTTTGGTGACCATCAGCCTCAATATCAGCCTATAACCGCCTTCTAACCCTTTTGGACACATTAGCAACGTAGTCATTTCTCATAATCCTACACGGGGTAGAGGTCTTTTCATCCGAGAAAAAAATTACCCGGTTGGTGTTGTGGTTCAGATCATTCAAAAGTTATTTTTGACGTTGGATAGGAGTGGACTCTAAATACCTTTTTCCAGCCTTTCAAATGACCTTACCCACATTAAACCGATGCACCTTCTTCTTCTTGATGTACTCTAGCATCTTCATCGTCGACTTGACCTTAAAGGTCTCCATGATGTCTGCAGCCTTCACTTTGATGGGTTTTCACTTTTGGGTATGTCCTGAATAGTACTTCGTCAGCCAAACGATTTCTTACCCAACAGACGGTGGCCTTACTTACGTTTAAGGCCTTCATGATGTCCGAGGGGGTCCTCTTGGCGCAGATTAAATTATCTAGGATGGCTCTTCTTTCCTCCATCACGACATATACATAATTTATGTTTACAACATGTACATCAAACAAAGGCTTACAATCTAAGCTATTTAAAAATAATTGGAACTTTAAGATTTAATCGAAAACATTTATTTAACTTTATTTTTAGAAAGTCTCAATACTTTTCTACACCCGGTATATCTTAACAGTAAAACACCATTTATTTTTGGGAGTTTAAGGTCACATAAATGGTTAAACATGCAAAACCCATGCATAACTTTTAACCAAATTGAGATATATAGCTTAAATTAAGTTTTTAGGGGTCAAGGTCGCACAAAAAAAAAAAAAAAGAGATACAATAACTTAAATTATTCATATTTTTTTTATTTTTAGGGAGAATGATTTTGGCGTAGATTAGTGTTCTCTCGAATACCCATCACAGATATTAATGATGTTGTTTTTTGTTTTTTTTCAAATTGTTTATTTTTTTTCCCAAAAAAATAAAAATATATAAGAAAACAAATCCGTAAATATAATCTCTCCAGAGGGTCAAGGCCGTCTTTGCAACCTTCCAAAGAATTTTTTGTTATGACAGAGCTTTGAAAAAACTTTGTCACAAAAATTGAAGGTCCCAAAGGTCAAATGAAATCTGTATGGATGAGGATAAAAGACATTGCAAACTTTGAACTTGATATCAAGAAAAACTACAAAATTCTACAGTCAACACTTTTAAGAGGGTTGATGGAAAAAAAAAAAACTTGGGGATTAGATAGTGAGACTTTCTGAAGTTAATAATTCATACCCAGAACCGAACCCAAATTATAGTGAGGCAGAAAAAAAGTTCAAAACTACAAGTCTGTTTGGAGATCATCAAACTATACCTTTGGGATTATTGGAGACCAGTCTAATATGCCTCAAATTATTCCTGTTGATGGCAACTTGGTTAACTTAAGGTTTAAGAGAGTCCACCAGCAGTGTCAAAAATGCTTCCATTTTAGTCAGTCCAGTCAGTTAACTAATCTGGCAAAATACTTCAGATTTTTGACTATCCAAAATTTATTGTTTTTCGAGAAAGTGAGTTGCATGCAACTATAATCGAGAAAAATGAATCAAATGCCAATAAGGATATAACTTCAATGACAAATAAAAATACTAGTAATCCTAATGAAAGTGTTCTTATGTATATACTTAGAAACACTCAAGGAGGTTGACAACAACTTTGTTATTGATAAAGAAGCTGAGGGTCAGGTAACCTACATTCCAGATGTTCTCACAGAATCACCTGATAAAGAAGTTGGGATTAATGATCACAAAAATATGACTCAAGATGAGCATGAAGGGGAATTATTATCTCTGGGTACTATCAAGGAGAAGGAACAACTTGTTTCAATTAATAAGTCCCAAAATAGAAAATTGGGTTTCTACACGTGTAAAGAAATTCAGTATAAGTTTGCCTGAGGAATTAGTGATTAATAAAGAAATTGAAGTTTGAATATTGAAAAACCAACCAAAAGACAAAATCAAAAGTGATATTTCATACCGAAAATCAAGAAAACCTACTGGTGATATTTCTTTAGAAAATATTATTCTGTCTAGATCAAGATCTGCCTCCTATACAAAAGACTTGCTTTAGAATCTCAAATGGGAACAGAAGGTAATGAGCAACCCCTAAAATTATTTAAAAAATTATGATCTCCTTTTTATCTTTAAACTGCTTATCCTTTTAGAGTTTGGGGAGAAAATATGAATTGATATGATTATTAAATTTTTTAGAAACTTCTGATATTATTATAATATCTGACATGAGATGCAGTTGATAATCACTTTTGCTTACCAGAATGGTAATGACGTTTTCAAACTGTTGATTTAAAAATGTTTATCCAAACTAAAGATTTTTGTCGACAAGAAGGTGCAAGACGTGCCGAGAAAAGAAGAAGACAACTGAATGAAATTGAAAATGTAAAAAAAAAAATAATATTTTAAATTGTTAAAAAATATATGTTGGGCCAACAAGCATATAAGATTTATCGAAATCAAAATTAGAATGTTTGCAGTTTGAGAAGAAAAATAACCGTTCCAATAACTTATCAATCATACTTAAAAATTGTATAGAATCGAATTATCCTGAATTAGTTTGTAAGGAGATGGGGTATTTTTACTCCAATATGTATAATTGTATAGACTGCAAATATACATCAATTATTGCAGATGCAATTTAAAAAATGATTCTCTCTGTGAAGACCTCAGATGCAGGTCTGATAAAGAACTTTCATTAATAAATGAATATAACAATATGGTTGAAAGTCACCTTTCTGGTTTCTTTCAAGAAGAAATTATATGTGCTATTGATAAAAATACAAAATTAAATAAAGCTATTGGTCCATTGGGTTGATATTTTTTTTTGGAAAAAATATATTTCCTATCTTGCTCCAATTTTACTCTTGTTTTATGATAAAGTTCTTCCCTTACTTCGCTTCAGAGGGTCACATCGTCTTGCTTTCGAAACAAAACAAAAAAAGATACTATATATTTTTAAAATTTAAGACCTCTTGTTATGCAAAATTGTTTGTACAATATTTTTCATTCGTAGTCACTATACAAAGTTTCAAGAAAATTTTTACATGGATCACAATATCATTTTGTAAAAAAAACAAGTATCCCTTGTACACGGCAGACTCTTGTCAAGTCTAAAAGTGGATTAACAGTCATGGAAGAGCATTTTGCCAAGGCTTTTTATGTTCAGTCACACAAGTACATAATAAAAACGCTGTACCGAAAAGGATTTGGTGGTTTTATAATTTGTATGGTTGCAGTTACCTTAGCGCGTACTCATACAATGATTAAATGTAAAAACGAATTCGAATATTTTTTGAACAACAGGGGCGTTCGTCAGGAAGATCCTCTCTCCCCAATACTTTTTATTACAATATGTCTTGATGCTGTGATACAAGAAATAGATGACAGAAATGGAATAAAAGGCTTTCATTTGACACACTCAAATTTAAAATGTCTATGTTATGGAGACTACTTAACGATAATATTTTTTGGGAGTTCGTATAAGGGGATAAAATCAATCAAAAAAACGTTTTGGGTCTTATACATTCTCTAAATTATCTGGTTAGTTGTTGTATGAAGAGAAAATTGACACTTTCAGTCCGTATAACGGGTTACATGAAAAGGCATAGCCTCATTTTAAATTAAAATGAAAGTTACAAATCTTGGGATCTTGGATAGACGAAGGAAGTTGCGAAATGAATGGCAAAGATATTTGTAAAAGAATTAGGAAAACGACTTTTTCCTTTTCTTCTTTCAATTTAAAAGTATGGGATAGGATCAGGGGATAGAATATTTAGATTATTTGTAAAGTAAAGCACATTTTCCGTGTTACACCTTTCAACAAGGGTATTACTTGGGAAATATCATTTCTAGAAAACTCCTACTTGAAATAATTAACAAAAAAATATAATCCACCAAGGAGTCTATAACCAATTGAATTCCAGGGGCCTGGGTGTGATAGATTTTGTTTTTCTATGGAAATATCTAAGTTTCTATTGGATTAAAAATTTATCGTAACATGAAAATTATTTAAAGAATCATTCAAATGGATTTTTGAATGCCAAACCAATTGAAATTTAAGCTACGCCCAGAATGAAGACTTTCGGATTTTTTATAGTATTATCATTATACTCGAAGTGTTTTAAATTTTTGTGATTGTGCAAATAAAATAGTAAAAAAGTTTGCATTATCTTTACAATGGGAGATACCAACTAGAGGTTGTAATAAGAAAAATGTTGTGTGTAACATACCCTTCAATATTGCTGCAGTTGTTAACTTGACAGATGGATTTTGACTTTTATTCATCAATTATTGGAACAAACAGTAAAACGTACTCGCGTCACTATTCAACGCATATTTGGAAAGACGCAAAATTAAAAAACCGTTGCTAAGAAAGCCTTAAGGCAAGCACCAATTCCTTTTTTTACGTTGAACGAAAGATTATTTAAATACAGATTATCCGAAACTCTCGAGCCGGCTGCCAAATATTTTAATGGCGAACAGGGAATTTGCTTCTTCTATCAATGTTCTAAAGAAACAACCAATCATACTTTGTGGGAATGTCAATCTTTATCTAAAATTTATGGGAATGTTATTAAAATGGTTAGTACATTATTCAATAAACAACTGGGAAAGAAGGTTTCCTCTCTGCTTCTAATAATCAGAGAGTTACAAATCTGTATGATAATATTTTATTGAATATTTGAAGCTCTTTTTTTTTCTATTTATAAGTCCTTTTAATTTTTGTTTGTCTACATGTTTTAACGAATTCTTTTTCCAGTATATTGTGTTATATTATACTAAGACTATAAATGTTTAAATACAAGGCAATAAAGGTCAATCGAAAAAAAAAACAAGCTACCAATAATGTCGTCGGCAAGGCCGGCTCATAGATCAGACCTCTTTATAACAGTAATTCATTTTCTCCCCCAAAATCATATGTTATATGATTTTGGTCTTAATTCAGTAATACCATAAGCCTCTTCCCCACCTTCTCAAAAATATCATCCTTAATTATAGTATTGACAGTATCATTCCATTATAATATTAATTCGAATGATGCTATAAACTTATAAATGGCATTACAGGTCATCTACAATTTATTTTTATTGAATTTGCAAAAAAGGACAAAGAAAGATATAATTTTATTGACTTTTATAGAAAAAAAGATATATATAAAAAATAAAATGTTTTATAGGTCATTAAAATCTCTTGAGCCTATATAAAAAATCTTTTAATGGTTTGTCTAGGTGTACGTAAACAAAGTAAAAAATATTATGAGCAGATGGTTTCAATTAAATACTATGAGATTTCAAATACACGATTTGAGCAGTTTGACCATTTTTTGGTAGTAAAAAAATCATGCATCGGATTGCAAATATATAATTCATTAATAGCTAATGAAACAAAAAAAAGTGCAAAATCATTTATGAGCCTTCAAATTTATGTCAAGCTATTCAAAAATATGAATAAGAAAAAGCACTAAAACCTTTTGTTTTGGATAATTACTCTTACATGGGTACTGACGCGTTTAAAACGGTACTTCAATAAATTGACTAAAACTAGTCCTTAAAGTGCTACAACGTTATAAAAACACCAAAATCCAAATTATGAGCATTTCTCTATCTCCTCAAATGTATTACTGTATCAAAAAGTACGATCCCTATTTAGGTATCAAAACCGGTAAAAATATGGTATCGTCACCGCACTAGTAGTAATTAATTAAATATACCTGATTCCACAATTTTAAAGTTATAAGAGGAAAAAGTTTACCTTATAATTTCTCACTAAAATCTGGTTAATGAGTTTTTACGGTCATGAGATAACTAATGTTATTTTAAAAATATCTATGCTTATACTAGACAATTATATTTTACAGAAAATAAATGACAAAATTCACCTATTACATCATTTTGTTATAGAAAGAATAAAAACATATACATTTGTTTTATATTTATAAAAAACAATTTCCATTGACAAATTTAATATTTAGTACAATTTTAAAAATTCTATGTTTGAATGCAACGAAAAAAAGAGACCATACTGCTTAAAAATTGTCATTAGTAGTTTTATTAGGATACTAATAGCAAGACCCAGCATTGATTGGTGTTATTAGGCATCGACAACAGACAGACAGACAAACCTTGCTTAATTAATATAGATATGTACTCCCTTTTTGTTTTTTATATGACGCACTGAGCTTTAGCTACAAACAATAGTTGCAGGTTCCTGTATTATTATTTCTTAGAAAACGCAGTTCTAAGATATTAAGCGCACACTCAAAAATGAGGCCTCCATAGAGAGACAGACAAACTTTCTAATACTAATACAAAATTCCCCAATTTTTAATTTCTATACAAACTTTATTGTTATTGAAACAAAAACTATAAAAAATCTAAAAATTGCAATCATAGATTCTAAAGGACTTCTTTTAAATCAAATTTTGTTATACTTTTGTCTGCCATTAAAATGTATAAACCCTTTTTACCATCAACTCTAAAGATTAGACTTATATCTGACCATGATTTATTAGGGGTATTTTTTTTAATATGAAGTGCAGACATTTAGCTACACATGCTCGTTCCTACAAGATTGCTTCATAGATTTAGTAGTTAAACTCAAAAATGAATGTCTACACAAACATTCAAACAAACGTTGTTATATATATTAGAATATTTAAAAAAGTTATTTAGTTGTCTCTGAAAAGTTATTTTTTGTCAAAAAAAAAAAGTGTTTACATAAGTTGAATATTTTTTTTTTTAAATGACACTTCCTAGATATTTAAAGGGGTTTGACGAAAAAAGGGAAATTTGTGAACTTGTTTAACCCATAAAAAAAAAATTACTAAACTAGTTTGAGATCCTTTCATCCTCATAACTTCATTATTATAGCTCTAAACTTTTATTTATTCATATAAAAAAAAAAAAAAAAACTATTGTTAAAATTCCACATATTATACTTTTCATAATTGGAATTGTTGTTATTTCCCAAGTTTGCATTACCCCCCCCGTATTCATGAGGACCATTAGATTTAGATAAGGTAGGGTTATAATTAGCTCGAGAGGTTCAGCTTATTTCATACCTAAAAAGCATTTCAGCTTTCTTTAATGGATCCAAGAATGGGAGTAAAAAAGGCAAACGCATTTAATTAAGCTTATTTCTAAATATGGACATATTGTGATATGAGAGCTAATTGTTTTTCGTCATGTGAAAAAACATGCTCCTGAGGGTTTACTTGGTTATGTGCTATAGTCATGAAATCAAGTATTTTACTTAATGGGATTAGAAAGGGCTTTATATGTAATATAAAAAAAGATATTCCATATTGCTTTTATAGATTCGTCATTTTTTGGATATGTGAATGGAAGTTTACTTATATAAATGTTTGTATATTTAGCTATTAAAAATATTTGTCTGGGGTGCGTAACAAAAATATATTTTAAGTGAATTAATTTGATACTTGAATTTATACTTGTGAATTTATAATCTCAAATAGTAGTAAAGTTTGTAATATGTTGCGGATAGATTATTTCTAAATTAGTAGATTATTAACAAAAAAAAACATTTGGATTACAGAATAAGAGACATTTCTGTCCATAAATATCTCAATTTTTCATATTTATCATTGGGGAAGAATCGTAATAAAAACCCATAAAAACATTCTTTGAAACCTTGATAACCCTTTCACATCATCTGGGTTCATCAATGTATCATTTATTCTTTTTTTTAATACCAAGTGATCATAAATAGCTTTGAATCTGAAAAATACACTTTATGATTTTTTCTTCAGGCCCTGATTGTGATAGAAAAACTTCAGCCATATTTGAAATTAGAGCATGAAATTATACTAAACTTTGCAAATTTCGGTCGTAATACATTTTTGCTGTTAAACCTTGTGATTGATTTCAAATTTTGTTAACAACTATTATAGTAATGAAGTACCTTTTACAAATAAAAATGGATATGGAAAAAATATAATAAACAGAGAATTAATATAAAAGATGGTAAAAAAATTGACACAAACAAGATATCAAAAGTATATTTCAGACGCAAAAGTGGATAAACATCCCAGATCTAAGGATTTAGGTCAATATTTCTAATACTTTTATATGTGAAATCAAATTAATAATATATTCAAACCAATGGGCGTGCCATTGCACATTTTTTGTTTTGGACTACAATAAATAATTAAAAGTTATACATTGCAACAAAAAGAAGTAAATAATCCGAAACGTACTATTCCACTGTTGGTGTACCGAATGTGTATTTGAAGTTCAAAATGGGACCGGCCGATTAAAAGAAGAAATTATCACCAATTTCGCCATTTATTTATAGAAACTGTCTCATTTTTCTTTTTATCGATTATAGCAAAAGTTGTTATTTTATATAAATGTGAGATGACAATCATTAAAAACACAAAAACTGCCCATTTTTTGCGAAAATAGTTTATTTATAATACTCATATTTTTTTAAATATGCTGGGATTTCTTTGAATCAAATATCCCAAATAAGAAAGCAACAAGATCCCTGGAGACTATCCACTTTCTAATTGTAAACAGATGCTTAATATTATTGTAAAATAAGATATCTCGTTATTTTTATTAAACGTTCAGTAACTAGCATTGCTAATGACGATAATTAAAGTAATCTTGAAAAACATGCATTTTCAAGTGTTTCTATTTTTTTTTTTTCCTTTCATTTCGAAGAAAGTAGTAATTTATTCAATTAAAATAATTAGTTTCTTTTTAATATAATAATACTAATAATCTAGTCAAATGAAAGAAACT
The DNA here is from genome assembly GCF_016086655.4 of Lepeophtheirus salmonis. NCBI lineage: Eukaryota > Metazoa > Arthropoda > Copepoda > Siphonostomatoida > Caligidae > Lepeophtheirus > Lepeophtheirus salmonis. Next base: position 19,814,047 of record NC_052133.2, on the reverse strand, counting down.
TTATTCAAGAGTACATTAGCTTTTTTTTTTTAAAACTGTAATGTGTTAATGATTGCAATAAAAGTCCAATAACTACAATGCTGATATATATTGAAAACAATCGTTATTTTCTGATCAAATCTTGAACAAAATGGATTGTTGAGATATTTGACGACTAATTTACATGTATATAATAATGATTATTATATACATTAATATTGTAAAAGGTATGGATAATTAATCTTGAATGTTGAATAAGTTGTCAGGACTCCTTATTTTTGCTACTTTCAGAGGTGTAATGCAGCAAAATTTGAATTAAAAAGAACATGAATATTTCTTTACAGGTCTGAAGGTACCCAAGGCATCAAAAAATTATACAACGTTACCTAATGTTTTTGTTTATTCTTTCCTTTTTTAAAGCGAAGTTTTAAATATACAAAAAGCTAGTCATATGCTAAAACACAATCTGCGACCCAAAAAAAATTTCAGACGACTCTTCAATACTCATTTTGGAACCAATTTGAATTATATTTAGTACAACAATATGTTTCATTTTGTGAATTGACAAACAATCATTATCAAGCCGTGAATCGTTATTTAATTAATATCATACTGCAAATCATATGTATCTCAATGAATCACTGCAAAAAAAAAACACAATTATGTCATAGCTCATTTAAACTTTTAATGAAGTTGATCATAACACAATTAAATATCAGTTCAGACTATAGTTTTAGATAAGACCCAATAAATAATTATTTTATAATCCTTCAGAGACGCAATTTGATTAGTTCTAGAAAATTGTACATATATCTTATACAAAACAGTTTTTTCAAATATGTAAAAAAAAAAAAAAATGTTAATCCAGATACTACATAAAGTAACAAATGTTATTTTTTCTCATTGCCACATTTTTTTTTACATCTGTGTATTTCCCATATATGTAGGCACATATATAGAAAAATCTTTTAGTGACAAATAATCTCTAATTAAATACTTTTTAGAAATTGTGTATACCATTTATTTATTGATGTGATTTGGCTCCAATCCCTAATGGATGTACTCTACAAATAGAAGAAACAAAGTTATAATGTATTTTCTGTAGGTTTCTATATCCTCAACATATATAATACATATATCTAAAAATAATTGTATTAAAGAATTGTTGTAGTATTTTCTTATCAGGTACAAACATAAGAAAGAACGAAATGGATGTATGTGTGTAATGATAGATATTGACTAAAAACTAGGGTAACAATATGAGCCTACAAAAAGTTTTTCTATTTTATACTTGCTAAAGATGCAATACAACTTTTGTGCTTTCTAAATATGTATGTAATAATGTTATTTGCTTCTGATAGTTTGTGTTAGAGTAAAATGTAACATGAACTCATGATGCTACCCAAACTTTTCTATATATGTCATACTTTTGTTCAAGACAACCCTTTTTGGAAAAGAAAAAATAATGGTAGTTTTCGTCTTCTGAATAAAAAAACAACATTTGTTATCAAATAAAGCAAATGTTGCTTTGATGATACGAATTATGAGTTAACTTTTAAATTGTAAAACTTCATAGTTGACACGCTATTATTATATCCGCTAGGATATTAAAAAGTTTATTTTCAACTAGCAATCAAGACACTTTGCAACTTTAAGTCACGAGGTTTTTCATTTTTTTTTTCTTTCTTATCTTTTATTGCACAATGTTATCTTAATTACATCTGTTAACCTTTGTACCTTTAAAAAGAGAAAAGAAAGGTCAAAAATCAGTTGGAAAATTTTCTACTTTGTATATTTTTGATTCATTACCATATTTTGCAAATTAATTATAGATGTTGCAAAAAATATTTTTTGTCTGTTCTTATTTTTATCTACTTCAACGATAAATATGGAAAATAGGGATATATCAGTCTGTAAAGAAGACGTATTGTTCGTTAATAAGTTATTTTTGAAGTAATAATCTTCAAAATCAAATAATATTTTCCCCAACCTTCTATTTTATATTATGAATTCACAAGTATAAAATATAATGGTAAAAAAGTAATAAATTGGCTGATTGATGTTTAAATACAGGGTGGTAGCAAAGTCACTTACTTTTTCCAAAAAGCAATAAAATAAGATTTAATGGATCAAAAAAGTTTTATTCTAGTTGCATAATCATAATACTCATTTTAAGGTTTTGATTAACTTTTTTATCTAAATATCCCGTGTTTTTTTCCCTTTTTTGTTTTTTTCTTAATTATTTTTCATTGAACTATTTTTGAGGGATGGGTATTCAATCCAAAAATATACAAATTTAATCAAAAAAATATTTAATTTCATAAGTTTGGATGATTAGTTTATTAAATAATTAGTTTTGGCGATTTTGAAAAGATCATTAAAATGAATATTTTTCCAGAATAAATCTGGTTCCAATTACCCAGTTTGAACATATTTAGAATTTTTGCGTAATGTCAAATCTGGTAACACTGAATTAATTATTTAGCATCTTTATTAGTGGAGTCATATGCTTTTCAAATATTTTTGCAAATTTCAAATTATGAAAATGAAAAAAAAATCAATTGTTTATAGTTAAGAAATTAAAGCAAATAACTAATTTTCATAAATCAGGAGATACATATCAACTTGTTTAATGTTATAAAATATTCTGGCAAATAGTTTTAGCAGTATTTAACTTGACAGCAAACGCAGGTTCCTCACTACTCCAACGCATTATAGCAACTGACTGTATTTTAATAAAAAAAATTGAATCTTGCTTCGAGAATAAAACCAAACTAAGTATTTAAAGCGCTGTAACAAAGGAAAAAACCATTAGTTATAAATAAATACCATTGAATCAAAGTATACACTAAATATTTATATTACTGTCAAATGAATTATTTTAACATTGACATGCATGGCTGCTTAATACTTTTATTTAAGTAACCCTGGTCAAAATGTCCATTTAATCGGCTAAAGTAAACACAACGCCAAACAAAACATAAGCAACGTATGTACAAATATCATGACTTATATTTTACGATTTTTTGACTTACAAAAACTATTATTTTTGTATTATTTCTCCAACCACCCCGCCCAACTTTAATGTTTCAAACAATGCCTTACATAAAGATTTTTTCTAAATATATACATAATGATAAAATACAATCGCTTATGCAAATAAGTTTAAGCTAAACTTTTTGAATGTATTCAAACACAGTGTATAAATGGAGAAATAAAAAGTTTCAAGTTAAATATTTGATTTACTAATAAATATTCCTTCAGAAATTATACATCTTTATTCAAGTATGGTAAATAGCCAACTATATTGTAGTTCTATTGAACATTTGAATTGTAAACATAATTATATACAGTTTTGATTTGAAGTTTACCTGCATTATTTGGAAGTTGAATTTGGCTTCAATTTATTTTTTAATCCCTTCAATTTCTCTTTTTCAGTTAAGTCAAAGCACAGTCTTCCCTGATGGTGACATTGTGGAATTTAGATGTTTTGGGAGTCCTGGGGATTATTTCATTGAAGGAAACTCATCCTTAACTTGTCATAACGGTATCTGGGACTCTCGAATCCCCTTTTGTCGAAAAACATCCTCACGAGCAAACTTTTCTGAAGATGAGCCACCCAGACTTGTGGTTCATTCCTCAGTCAATGGAGTCAATAATGAAGAAGAGGATCGAATCATCACAGGTCCATCCGGTGAAGTCCTAATTTATCCTGGCTCTATACTTCACATCGACTGTGTTTATTCTCGTAAGAAAGGGAATCCTCAATGGTCCTGGTCTCGTCATGTCAAAGTGTATCCAACAGGTACTTGATTCGTTTTTTTTTGTTTTTTTGTGTTTAATGAATAACAAGTGAAAAAGGTTGCTGAATAAATCAAATAGGAGTTTATGCCTTTTTCTGCATGAATTTGGTTATAAAATACATAAGAATTCAATATGAACATAAATATATCATATTTTGAATGTAGTACTCGAAGTTTATGTTAAAGTTGAAATTTTACTAAAAGATAAATACAATAACAGGTTATTAGACAATTCAATTTACTTATGATACTCATAAAAAAAAAAATATATATATAAATAGACATATTACATTATTACTAAAGGCTACCGACTGAGAACCCTAAACTTGCAGAAGTATTTAATTACTATTTTATCAACGTAATATTTAATAACGGTAATTTTGTTCAACAACTAAAAGACAGCTGAAACAAACATAAATCAGTTTTTTTTTTATCTCATGTCTCTAACTGTATAAATGTGCAATCTCCTCTGCACCGGTGTTAGTTCAGAAAAGGCTTTAGAGACCGTTGGCATCTCCATTCGGACTCCTTATACCATAAATAAGTCCATTACTGGCCCATACAACTAAGAAGAACAATAAGAAGATATTCTATGGACACGGCCTTCTTCGTCAAGACCAGCCAATTTGTTCACTAGCTTCACAAGCTCTTATTGCTTGTGAAAGAGGATATGTTGAATAAACAATATAAGCAAATAAAGTCTCTTTTTTTAAATTGGTATTATCTTGTCTTTTCTTGATTCCATTAAAATAAAGTTTTTGTTATTGAACCATGCGACTGCAAGTTTAAAGTCCCCAAACTGTATATCAATTTTAAGTAAAAATCGATCTGTTGTGTAGAAGCCGGATAACTTAAAATTGAAGAGACCAGACATTTGCGTTCGAGTTATGAAAAATAAAAAAAGCTTCAATTTTTTTGTCAAGTGTCCGTGTACTTTCTATAATTAATTTAATAAATTGAGATATTTAAACACAAAAATTGTATTTTTGAATAAAAACCATCATCCAAATACTAGCAGAAGGCCTATAAAGTCTTGAATGATCTAATTAAAACCAGAGATATAAAAAAGAATACTTAAAGAAATGTTTTTATCAATAATATACAGAAGTACAAGAATTACTATATTATAATTTAAGTTTATTAATGTCTGTTAGTTAACCAAAAATAATGTTTTTCTCTATGAAGCCAGATGAAAGATACTCCAAAAATTTGTACCTCTGGTTTAAAAAATAAAAAATAACCTTATCAATGATTTAAAATTTATCCACTAATAATGATTATGAATCGAATTTTGATCTAAGATTGTTAATATTAGAAATGTGAAATGGAACATTTTTTAGTCTCTGTAATAACCACACCTAAGATAACGTAATTAAAATATTGTAGCTCTCAGAGACATCAAATCAGCTAATCAATTTAGCGGTGTAACTCAGTGTTGTGCTGCATCGGTCCTTATTTATTCGGTCCAGTCTTAGAATCGATCCTGTCGGTCTTTAAACGTCGGTAGTTTATAAAGCCAAATCTGAGATATGTATATATCTCTCGATAGTACAATCCATTCACCGTAACTGTTGCATCAGGCTCATATTCGAAAAAAGTAAGGTCCAATAATCTCGCTGGACGATAAACCGACCCAAACAGTTACATGTTTAGATGGAGAGGCTTTTCAACAATAAATCTTGGGTTTTCCGAGTCCCAGATGGTACACTTTTGCTTGTTGATGTAGCCATCTAGGTGGAAAAATATCTGGTGGAAAATTTCATAAGAAGATACTGTACTATAAGTGGAGCTGCGATGGCCATTTGGCTGATATTTTTTTTCAATTACTAATGCATACCTGTCTCTTTACATTGAAATAAACATCCGATCATTTATCTGAAAAGATGTCATTTTTCTTTGAATATCGAAATACACTTCTTATTAGAAAACCCTATATAATAGAATAATTCAAAAAAGGGATAAAAACACTAATGATGTCACAAGGTATCTATTTTACATTATTTAGGCACTGATAAGTGGGGATGCACGGAATGGGACAAAATTGGGCTGGACCGGGTTGCTTGGTCCTAAATAAGAACCGATAATACACTAACTCAGAGGACAACAAGTTTGGGGGAAATCAACTGAAATTAATGTGCGTAGGTTCAATACCCGGTTGCTCCTAGAGAAGAATATATACTTGTAATATTCATATTGACTTCAATTTACCAAATTGATTAATTTTAGTACTCAAATGTCTACTTTTAAAATAATCGGTGGACTTCATCTGATCGATAGAGAGGGGGGGGGGAGATCAGCTAATAATTTTTGTGTCGAGGGGGATAATAAAGCAGCTGTACTTATTTTGCTATTTTATTTCAGAGTAGCTTTTCTTTAATTCATTTAGACATACATCACGATAACAAATTAAGAAGTAATTCTCCGTTAGATGGTTATTTTATCACATTTTATTGTTGCAAATATTATTATATATTAAAACAACTCATTTTTCTATAATGGCGTAGTCAATACATATATGTATTTATTCTATGATAATTGAGAAATAATTATGTAAAATTTGAAAGTGTAAGTAATCGACGTTGGCATATAGAAAAACTTCTTTTCAAATCTCTAGGGATAGTACTTTTAAGGACTACTGATGTATGAAAAAGGGAAACCGAAAAATGATATGGTAACCCGGACAATTTGGAGAGTAGCCTAGCCATCAATGCGTTTTATTATATACAAAAAAACAGCTATTTTAAAATGAAATAAATTAACACAAATCCCACTTCGTATCTAGCAAATATATATACTGCAATTGTTTTGGTTTTAATATTCAATTCTACTCTAAGCCCAACAATGACTTAAATATACAATCCCACCCCACACACCCAAAAAGTATTACACTTTGTCGTTTATAAGCAGATGAACTTTATACGTAGATGCTATCCCTGGAAGAATTAAAAAATAACAACAGCTTTGGAAAATATACAAACACTGTTCAGTTTGCCAACTTTAAAAAATATCACACGCATAGAAATGCATAAAATTTATAACTTTATTTATAGTAGTCACTCTCAGCAAAACCATATTTTTATGACATTTTCTCAAAAGTGGTTGTCATCAGATGTGTAGTTTGCAAGACTTTTTATATCTCTAGTCATGCAAAAAGAGTATGCTAAGCTTTTTTTAATAGTGGTTTGTGTTGTTGGTAAACTGACAGGTATTTTTAATTTTTATTTTCTAAAACTGTAATCATTTTTTTCCCCCACTCATAAGGAAATCACAATGGAGTGAGTATAAAGTGTAATTATGAATGCATGTGCTCATCAATTATGGAGAGGAAGACTGAGGATTTGTTACGGAGTTATAAAAGTAAGCCCCTGTCAGACTCAAAGCGGAATTGCAATCAAAACCAAAGTAATTCGAGCCTTTGACCTTGCGTGATACAGAGTGGAACTTTGTGTGGAAGTTATTTTTTTCTTGTAATTATATTTGCTCTTATAAAACATCTTGAATGGTAACTGCTTTTCTCTAAAACATTCTTCAAATTCTCAGAGTTACCATAGCAAAAACATTTAAAAATGGTAAATTAAATGCCTTTCTTCTTTAATTTAAAAAAAAAAGTCTCCTAGAATGTTAAACACATTTTCATTATCTTTAGTAGATTTTGAAAATGATGTACACAGCATTAAGGAAAATAAATACTCAAAGAAAAAGCGTTTTACTTACACATAATATTAGGAATGTACCAATACCAAAATTTCAGCTGATTTCAATACCATCCTTTTCAACAATTCCGATTTTTTATTAATATTCACGTATGTATAAAGGAATTACATCAAAAAATAAAGAAATAATTTATTTTTTTAATGTTTCAACTTTTATCAATTAGAGAATGAAAAAAAAGAAGAAAATAATATATCAATTATAATTATAATTAGTAGTAAATAATTTGAAATTAAAATTATTCAAAATGTTAGTTCATCTCCGTGCTCAAGAGTCAATTTATTACCGGTTGGCTCATGTATATACCCTTCAATACTAAATAGACATTCATTTTTAATGGATGTACTTGAATTTTGTTATGCAGGTCAATTATTATTATTTTACATTTTATATGTTAAAATAAAAATTAAGGAAAAATTATTTTTATCCGTTTTTTTTATTTTTTTATATTAAACTTTATTTTACTTAACACACAAATTGGTACAAAAATAGGTAATAATTATTACTATTTACTAAATAGAGCCTCAAAGATTGAAATTTAAACAATACACCATACAAGTTATCATTGAAAAAAAGAAAAAAAATCGCTACAACTTCTGGATTTTTTTTTCTTCTCTTCCGAGGCGTGTAATTTATAATTATCACTCCAGTACTAAAGTACTCTCTGTCTTAATAATGAATATTTATACAATTGATAAAGTACTTTTCTTTTCCCTACCTTCTCTGACCCCCTTACATAAGGCAGATCCTTTTAATTATCATACAAATGAAAAAAAAAACACAAGAGAAGAAGAGCACTGAATAATAATAAAAAAATAATTGTCATTATTTGTGACAGGATTAACGGTGCAGTACACGTGTACATGTTTCTTCTTCAAATCATTCCGGTATTATAGAACAGTTTAACTGAACTCCGTGGCATTTATTTCTGTAAACATGAAAAAGAAACCCCCTGATAAATGTCTTTATCTTCATGTCTTCGTCACCTCCTGGAGACATCAAGAAAAGCCAGTCCCTCTCCTTCATTGTTATTACGTAGCCTTCTTTAACCCTTTCCTCGAGCATGCCCTGTATCTTCGATAACTCCGGAAGAGGTGAGAGGATGTTTCCACATTATCCTTACAGAAACCACACTTTCTTTCTTCTTGCAGGATGTGTTTGGAATTTGTATAGAGAGAGAGCCTGTCGCTAATCGGTATCTAAATAGTTTTTGATGCGAGTTTGTGTAGGAGTTATTTAAAATAAGTTCCGCATTATTCAGAATGGAGTCGTCAAGAGCCCCTTGACTATTAAGTAGCCGTTGCTTCATCCATTCGCTGGGGCTGTTATTCCCTAAACTCCTTGCTATTGGAATTTGAACTGATCCGGTCTTACAATAAGGCTAGTTTATTATACTATGTTTATCACTTCTTTTTATTACTGACCATCTGAAATAATAAAATTAAAAAATTTTCTTCTTTAATAATGAGCACATTTATTGGAGGATTAGGCATTATTGACCCAATTCTGATAACCCATTCCGATACTTAGAAAAAAGCCAATTCCGATGCATTTACATACGTACCTAGGAATAAACTAGTTTTTTCCCTCTTTCTTCTGTAAACTACATGTTAGTGTTTTTTTTTATTTCTTTTTTATAGCATAGTTCAATTCCCTAAGTACACATAAATAAAGATTTCTCCATATTTTAATCATTGCAAAAAATTGAAAAAAAACGATGTTTTAGAAATTTTTCTTTCTCATGCATTTTGGATTTTCATTGTTTTAATGGTTATAAATTCCTTATTTGTGCTTAAAAAATTTGGCACTGTGTGTATTTATTACCATGAACGTTAGGGTGGTTTTTGTTTGCTGTTATTTTAAAAGCAAGAACTATTTTTCGCTCAACGGAGATGAATATTTTGCATAAAACAATTTTGATAGACATTTGCCTAACCTATATAAAAAATTTTTCCAAAGACACTCTATGTAGCAAAAAACGATTTTTTATATAGTATAACTATTTTGCACAGATATTTTGATTTTTCCTTCCTGAAATTGTAAAAAAAAAAAAAAAAAAAAAAAATTAGCGCTATACGCAGATAATCTAAACTTATTACATAAATTGTTTGTCAGACTATCATTGTAATGGTGGTCAAGTCTGCTGACAGAAGTCAAAGAGGTCGTTCTTTACTCAAACTCATCGGTAATTCCATATGGAGCGTTGTAAGAGTCTTTTTAATCCATCCAAACATCATGAGGACCGGATGATTAACTTCTCCGTTGAAGAATTTACGTAATTTATAGTAACTGAACGAATAATTAATTTATAATTCATAGTTGCAATATATAGCAGTTTCTTGTACAAAATATGAATACATACAGGGAGGGGGATCAAATTTTCGCCTACTTTAAACCTTGATAACTTGAAGACGACATTATCAAATAAAAAACCGGTTACCAAATAGGAAAGCTATTCTTGTCACCTGACGATACGTAGTTCAGTTAGCATCATGCCGTCATCATATGAGGAGATAAAGAGCTATAAGTGGAACAAAGAGCTTTCGACGTCAGCCGTAGTCATGACATTGGTTAATAATTGAGGTGAAATCTACAATTCAACGGTTGTTTCAACCTTAGGAGTGAATTTACGGACTGTTCAGCGTATCTGTAAGAAGCTAGAGGACACCTGGGATGTTGATACCACCATAAAGAGGGCACCCAAGGAGGAGGGCGCTGACAAGAAGGTCAGGGACACCGACTTTGTCGACATGGTGAAAATGATGGTTGAGGATGACCCTACCAGGTCAATGAAGGCTGGAGGGACAGGCCCTGGGTGTGTATCAGAACTCAGCACCCTGTCATGTGTCCAAAATCTCCATGTAGTGGTTAACCGAGAACTGTTATGACGTCGTTACCAAGGATTTGTGGCCTCCTAACTCTCCCGACCTTAATCCTTTGGACTATTTTGTCTGGGGCTATGTCGATAGACATACCAAGAGACATCCCCATAGCACCAAGGCCAGCCTGATGGACTCCATCAAGGAGGTATTCGGTAACATGGACAATGAGATGGTCAGAAGAGCCTGCGGCCGGTTCTGAGGCCGTATTGAGGCCATTATTGATACCAACGGTGATTATATCGAATGAATGGCTACTCTATACCTATATGCTCGTGATAGTTTTAATTTTCAATAAAAAAGTTAAAAAATTTATATTTTGTGTTGTTTTTTGTAGAAAAATATTTTAGCGACAATTTGATCCCCGCTCCCTGTATATAAATGTACGACCTAGAGATGATTGTGTTGAGCATTAAATTTTGCATGGATTATTTGGTTACCACATGATAATTTTTACACACTATCCGTTATCAAAATTGAAAAAAGTTGAAAAACAAGCCCCCCTAAAATACACAATATATGCCACTATGCATTTTGAATATACTTATCTTGGTTAGGCGGTTGGTTTTAGAAGACGTAGTAGATAAATCATTCTAATTGTGATATAATTTACTCATATGTCAAAATGCACTTATTCAACGAAATGAAATAGACTCTCATAAATTATATGGTTTAAATAATTCAATTTTATCAATACGTTTTTATGAATACCTTGGATAATATATGCATATATAAGCTAACTATACTTTTATGCCTAATATAATATGCAGTGTATAAAAATACTAATATTTGAACCTAAAAGAACAATGTTTTTATAATTATACAAATATCTGTTGTTTTTTTTTGGTAGAATTAAAAGTTACTTTATGCCAATCAGTCAAATTACAAAATAAAGATATAAATTTCTGAATTGCAACAATGAAAGACCAAAAATAATTATTTATTGTATTACCATCATTTTAATGTTATTTTGATTGGTCAGATGAAGTTGTACTGATTAAGTATAAGTACACATTATAGTATAACTAAATAAGGGATTTCTGTAAAGAAAAAGTTATGTTTAGCGATTAGAAAAGGAAAAAAAGGGCTATTACGTTTGCTTTTGTTTTTCATTATTTAATAGGTCTTCGTTCTGTTAACTTTTCCCTATGAAGTAAGCCTATCCTTGGTGTCAATTGTATTAAAAATTATACCAAAATGAATTGAAATATAATTATAATATTTTCTCTGTACTTATACTATTTTAAATCAAGAAGGTTGTCCCAAAGAATCTCAACATGGAGTGAAGATGTGTAATAATGTCATGTTTGTACTATGAATATGTTATACTTGGAACATACTTGTTCTTTTCGCTAGCTGCAACACAAAGGGTTCCTTGGAAAGTTAAAATGATCATTTAATATCTAAAGTAAGATAATATAAATAAAATTCATGCAGTTATCGTAGGTCAATACGGGATCAATGCATTACTTTTATACACATACATACATATATGCAAGTGAGTATTTTTCTCAGATAACCGATATATGTATGTACATAACATACATTTATGGACATTTCTATCATTTATTTATATATTTCATAGAAACTATAAATTAAATAGAGATTATAAATATATTCCCAATAGATATCTGTCAATTATATATTATACACAAATATATATATATTTATATCTTGATCATATATAAAAATGTCTTAGTCTATTGACTTATCGACATCTGATTTTTTTCAATATTGAGTGTTATCAAATTCATATACATATCTGCACTATAAAGGTCCCTACCTTATTGATTCAAAGCCCAGAAATATATTGATAAATTTAACTATTTATAGTTTTATTGTTTATCCATATATTTTTTTCTTCACAAATTAGCATAGTTATATTTGCAATATACGCTTCCTACACAATAATTTGCACATATAATAATAATATCCTTTTTAATAAAACAAATATAAGATGGTTTATATATAAATCATTTGAAATAAACAATAATTAATAAAATAAAAGGTCCTACAAATGACAAATACAACAATATCAAGCAAATTATTCATGCCCTTGAATAACTTTGATATTAAATTCAAACGTGGAGTTAAACCTGCTGTTGTTTATATTCTTTTTTCATGAATTATTTCCTGGGTTTTTAAAGTTGTTTCTTTCTTTTTTCCACTATAGCATCTTAAAAACTCTTTGTCATCAATCAAACTTGCAAAATTCTTCCATACTTATGTTTTCTAGGGAACTCCCTTCTTTTTAAAGATGCAGTACCTTAAATTTATCTACGTATAGCGCGCTTGAAACAAGTTTTTAAATCCCTTTTATCCTTATAAAAATTTTCCTAAGAATTATTCATACTTAGACCATTTTTAAGACGCTTTTACTCTTATTTTATACCATAAAAGCTAAAGATTGCGTATTTCTTTACTTATATCATTTCCAAGTATCTATAAAATGGGTCCATAGTTGAGCTTGTGTTCAATTAAACTCCTAATACTTTTTGCACTTCCAAAAGGATAATACATTCTTTCGTTGATAGTTTCCAACCGATTTATGAATTTTTCATTAATTGTATAGATAATATAACTTGTATTTGACGATATAGACTTCGAAAAATGAAAGGAACCTACTAAAATAAATACATATTTTGTAGGTCAACCAATTGAGTTTGTAACAAATGGTAATGAATTAATAATTAATATAGCAATCTTTTTCTTGACTCTAATAACTATTGAATAGCAAATACAAAAGGATCACGCATGAAATGCTACAATATAAATCATGTATTATACATGTATGTATTTGTACATTAATGAACTCTTATTGATAGAAATCTAATCGTCACTTTATGTTTTCTACAAATCAAATCAAAATCCCTTTAATAGTAATAGTGAAGTAAAACGTAGTTTAGCAAATTATACCTGCATTAATTTATTTAACTTGTTTTTATTTATTTTTTCCTTTGAAAGAACAACATTAGTTGTTACACAAATAAATATAAACGTGGGAACAACTTATGTATTTATTTTTTTAAATCAAACATATTCAAATGAATCTTTCCTTTGTTGAAGAATATTGAAAGTATAGTCCCTTAGAATAACCATACATAAACATAATGCTTTCACTGATGTTTTCATAAAAATACAAAAGCGACGCCATATTGGAGTTATATATGTAAAATAAATGTGAATGTCTCTTTGTATTTTTATCCTTCAATCACGACCACACCAATAGATGGATTTTATTGAAACTTTTTATGTAGGTTCCTAAGGCTCCAAAAAGTGTTCTGAAAAACAAAAGTTTTGGTCTTAAAGGCAATGGAGGTCTTAAAATAGACTTATTAGCACTTTACCTGTATAACCTGAGGGCCAGGTGCATTTTGGATACTAAAAGGGTTCTATGATGCCTAGGAAGCGGCGATGGACGAATTTAACCTGCCTTATGGACCAGTTTCCCACAACCCGGGGGCGGGAGTGTATTCTAGAATATGTATATTATAATATGTCTTAAAAATATCGATATATTTACGATATAATCAAATATACTAGAATAGGTTTGGCACTGTAAAATTTTACGTTCTTTATTTTGTTTTATATTAAGCAAAAGAGTTCTTAATTAATTTTAATTTCTTTATGCTCTGGGCAACACCTTGCAAACTTACTCTATTATAGTCGATATATATTATATGTTGTAAAAATATATCCATTATTTTTTGTTTTCATTAATCGTGATTTTATCCACATTTTCGATAATTGGCCTTACATCTTTGACATATACATTACCAAAAAGGAATTTACAAAACCAAAAATGAGAAAGATTGGCTGTTACACTAAAAGGATCATAAATGCTAATAACATTTTCAACCGCCTGCCTGACGTTTTCGCCGTTATTTAAGAAGAACTATAAAATACGGTATATTTTCATTTTGCTGGTGTCAATCCTATATAGCGCAATCAAACAATAGAGAAACAAACAATTATAAAACTGTCCCTGAAGTTTTTTAGTACAAAATCTTATCTCTCTAACGCCATCCACCATAAACCAATAACACTTAAATGAACGAGATAACCATTACTGAAGCCATCTATTGAAAACATATTTTTTTTCTTTTTCCTATCCTTGTTTTTTTTAAAATAAAGTTTACTGATTTCTACAAAGAGCTTTAGATAATACAGTCGTTCTCAGACTTTTACAGTGTGTGTACAAAATATCAAAATCTCCAAGTATCACACTTAAGACCAAACTTAATATACAATAGTGTTCCTTCACGCAATATAAGAGGGTGTTTGCTTACCACAGTTTCTGAACTTCTTATCTAATGACCTTAAAAATTTAAGAAACAATTATCTAGCTTAATTTTATTAATTCACAACATTTAACAATTAAACCCTTATGAAATAGATTTTTGCAATTAATTTTGTTTCGGATGGATTAGGAACCAGAAAAGTAAGAGAATCAAGGCCTGGGAAATATCTAACCCATGCAAAAATATTTAATAACTAATATATTGGAATCACAATGTGAATATTTTTGTATACATATTAGGATCTGAAATATATTTTCATAAAGAAGGATATATTTGTGATATACGGTGAAGGCTTAAGGCCTTTTTCGTCAGGTCTATTATGACAAGCATACAATTGCACAATAAAAATAATTTAACATTTTCTTTCATCAAGAAGAAACAAGGGTTTTTATTCAGATAAAATTTGGTTTTTATCACGCTGTGATCATCTTGCAGTTATTATAGATATGGTTATTTTGTAAACTTATTGTTTAATACCAGTAGTATCCGGTATTGCCTGGAGTAATTAGGCGTCATCATTACGACATACTATGCTTCCACAATTATAGAAGATAACTCCCCAACAAATTCTCAGCCTTACTCTTCATTTTTCATGACCCCACTTAAACGTAACAACTCAATACTTAGATCAATTTCTATGACTTCTCTCCTCAAGAACGAAACAATAATAATAAAAGTTGGGGGAGAAAGATAAATATGATGTGATCATTAATGAGCCAGGGTCTAATTTAGTATCTTCAGCGCTCACTAATAAAAACAGTTCTCCCTGTATACACGCTCTGTACTACATTCAAAAATCCTCCGATATTTAATTAATACGACTTTACATTTATTTCTTATATCATAAACATGCATACGATATACATTATAGATCAGGGAGCACTATACACAGTGCACCCTGTACACACACTCAATGAAACATGCAAAACACATGCGAGATTTCATAATACGAGTAGATTTTTTATTAAATTCTTTAATCACAAATGGGAATATGATATACAATAGGGATCAATATATACTGCACACCCTGTATACATGATCCATTTGACATGCTAAACGACCGCAAAATCCACATTTTAATGTCTTCGATCAAAAATGTCTTCATTTGGTTCAAAGATGCATACATTCATACAGATAAACGTAGCTATAATAATGGGTTGATAACGTAGGACAATTTTGTACATCTCTGCCATCTATCAGATGTGTTTTTTTTTAGTTTATTCATTTTTTATTATTCACAAATGATCTTGAACAAATTCAAATTCAACCATACAACGTTCCAAGTACTGACAGGAGAATATGAAGGAGAATAATTGACAAATGACAACAAAATAGAGTGTCTTTTTTGTAATAGTGAGGTATCACCGTGTTATGTCTCTATCAATAAAGTATAATAACATAATATTGAAAACCCATCAACTTACACTCTCTGGTAGAAGTATAAGTATATTAACTTTTCAATTTGTTTAACTTATTCTCTTTTGTAACTAATAAATCATAAAATGTCATAAGTCAAATATAAAGAAAAAGAGATAAATATTGATGATGTGAAGTACATACTTAAAGGTCTTACACATTGAAGCTACTTTAACATATAAATAAGTTAATCAGACCACATACTTTTTTTTACATCTTTGAGTATAGTAGTGCTTGCATTTGTTAAAAAGAATGTATGAATTTAATAAGTAATAGTTGTTTTCAAAAAATTCATCCTATTATGTATATTATTTATTTAAAAATTTTATTTTTTGATAAGTAATTCACCCTTAAAAGGAAATTTAAAAACCCTTCAAACTTAATTTTCACATATTTTTCCTTTAAGTTTTAACATTATTTAAAAATTAAACAGGAGTTTGTTTTACAACTGTCACAAATTAAAAAAGAAAATATGAGTTATTGACTGATTACATCTGTTGTTTCGAGTTATTATAAAATAACTTTACTTAATGTGCTGGGGTTTTACTTCAAAATTCCACTATATTTTACAAAATGCAGCAACATAACATCCTTTTCTCAAAAGACAATGAAACAATTCTTGTAAATGAGAAAAGTTGTATTTTGTTTAATAATGAAATTTTACATTAAAAGTTTTGTTTAACCATTTTTGTTATAAAAATCATATCAGATAGATGAGGTCCCCATTGTTGAATATCCCAAACTTTAGTATTTTAATACCCAGTGATTTTTCATTTTTTGTTTCTCTTTAAATACTTATGTAAAATACGACGTTCATAACACACAAGTCACAAACATTAAAACTTTGTACAAAATAAACTACATTTTTCAACGATTTTGTTATTATCTTTTTGGAGATTGACTAGCTATGTGTAGATCCCTTTGTATCTGAAACGTCGATGATTTTTAATTTACAATCAAATGGTATCAAGCAGAATGCAACTTTTAAAATCGTGAATATAAGCAAACTCCTCATCATCACAACACCGTTTTGCCCCAATTTTATCAACACTTAGTGGAATAAACTGCTGTTAATATTTGATTCCAGGAACAGCATCATCAATTCTGTCGTACTGATCTGTGTGAAGAATTTGCCATTCTTCCATTTTATTCTTAACACACATTCTGACATATTTAAACACAATACTGAAAATGATAATGCTGTACCTGGAATCAAATCTTAACACCAGTTCATTCCACTATGCCCATCAAAAACAAAACAAAAACCATTGGCCCCAACGTGATGATGAATGATTAATACGATTGGACTGTATAATAGAAATCATTGACGTTCTAGATACAAAGGGATCTGTACGTAGCTCCTCCAACTCCAAGAACGATAATTACAAAAGCATTGAAAAATGTAGTTTATTTCGTTCAAAGTTTTTATGTTTGTGATATTAGTGTTATGAGAAACGACTTTTATAATATGTTACAAGTTCAATATATTACTTAAAATTTATAATTTTAAACAAATTTACTTTCAAAAGGATAATTTTTCTTCAAAATTCTTTCAGAAGTTATTTTGATTTTATCTCTTCAAGTGAAAATTTTGAGTATATTTTAACCTAATTTAAAATTGTTAATTTTGCATTTAATAGACATTTCCCAAAAACCGAAATTTCGATATATTTAGTTTTGAGTATATAAAAAATAAATTTATCAAAAAAAAAAAAAAATAAGGGTGTTTTGAGAATTAAACTGCAGAGGAGGGTGCGGTCGCCAAAACAGAAATAGTAATTTTTGAAGCTAATACCTTCATTTATTTGTGTTCTAATGTGTTTGTTTTTTTAATGTTAATCCACAAATGATCAAACATGGCAATTTTTACTTCCTTTCTACGAGTATTTCTCCGAATGTTACCTAAATTAGTTTTCGGATCCTTATCTGAACTAGCCCATATTTGGAAATCTAGCCTGAACAAAAATATCAATAACTCAGGAACGCCTCATCGTAATGACTTCAAATTTTGGTAGGAGAGTTTTTACAGTAAGAGGTAAAACATAACTCAAAAAATGAAGAAAATTTGAAATACTTGGTGTAAGGTCTTGGCTGATTTGACATGAAATGACTCTAATGTATGATAACGACTGACACTATTTACAAGAAAACTTTATAATTTAGCTTCTAGAATGAAACCAACCCCAGCACGCTACTATTTCTTCGGGCTGATTACCAAGGTTAGTCCTACAGCCTACTTCTAAAGTGTGCAAAATAAAATGGTGTCTCACGTGACAATTTCTTATCATACAATAGTCTGAATAAAATATAAATCTCAATTAAAATGCAATAGATTATCAAATTGCTTGAAGTGTAATTGTATCCTAATCAAATCATTAATGAGCAAATTTCTTGCAATAAATTATTTAACAATCATTTTACCTGACAATGTAAATTAACGTAAAATGTCTACTCTTTTGGAAATTTTAAAGATTGCTTGGACATTT